>NC_050174.1:47811116-47956116 GCF_008315115.2 Sander lucioperca
CTGCAATCATCCAGTCTGTTCTCTGCACCTCCATCACTGCGTGGTTTGGATCAGCCACCAAACAGGAACAGACAGTCACGACGACTGCAGAGAAAATCATTGGTGCCAAACTGCCCTTCATCTCCAGGACTAATACTCCTCCAGAGTCAGCAGAAAGCATCAGCGCAGACCTGTCACACCCTGGACACAACCTGTTTCAGCTTCTGCCCTCTGGTAGGCTCTACAGAACACTGTTTGCCAAAACAACCAGACACAGTTTCTTTCCACAGGCCGTCACTATGATGAACACTTAACTCCAGTTCATAGTGTATTGGATCAATCCCTGTGCAATAACCCTGTAACACCAAGCATCCATCTTTCAGTAAATTATATATATATTAAGTGTTAAAAGCATAATTCCAACATGTAAATATTTGTCAAAACTCCATAAATCTCCTGCAAAATGAAACTCTGCCTTCATGTTATGTCTTCCCAAAATGACGCACACCCATCATATGAATGCCCTTTGCATGGTCAGTGTTACCCTTACTATGTTTGTACAGTGGTCTGTTTTTATACTCAATTAAAAAACACACTGTATACTGTAATATAAACACTTTCTACAGCTATATCTTTACATGCATCTTCCATAGCTTGTAGAAGAGGTAAATGCGTATGGGGAATGCGGTCATAGGCGTTACTGTGAAGTTGCTCAAGTTTGGTTGTACTCTCTCTGCCCAGCCTCCCTCATTATTAGACCAAAGTGGCCTGAATCTCATCAGAGATTACGACTCATCTTGATCTCGCTCCTCCTCTTTCTTGTCCTCTTACTGTACACTCCTCCTGCCTCTCTCCTATGTTCCAACAGAAGAGCTCTCCTGTGACCCTTTAATTGCTAAAGCTCTGATTGCTAATTGAACAATTGTGCAACATGTTTTTGCCCATGTGAGGATGACCACATGATGATGAGTGATGATTGGTTACAACAGGATTTTATCTGAAAAGTGCTTTATAAGTTTTGCTCACTTATTTTGGGTGAAAATAAAACCTGAGTTTATGTTTAAGTTTTTGAGCTGAAAACAAAGTTAATAGGAAGCTGTTATTTTAAAAACACTGAGTCTTACTGCCAACCATTTTACATTCATGTTGTAGAATTCTGAATGAATTCTGATTAGTTTCAACTCATTAACATGTTAATCAGCTTGTAGAGACTTGAAACCTGCCAGTCAGTCAAAAAGTCCTCATTCCCTCTCAGACTGATTCTCCTCTGCACTACCACAACACTGTGTCAAAGATAAAGGCAGGCTGCTGCAGGTTTCAAGTCTCTGCATGTTGATTTTTATTTACTTATCAAAAAAGCAATTTTTTCACAGACGGAGGATTCCCGTCCAGCCAGGAAGTTTCTTCTGTGTTCACAAGTTTTTGTTGGTCTTTGTGTTGTTGCATGTTAATTAGTTTCAGAGTAAATGTGTGGTTTGGAAGACTGACTGACACTCCTCCGGCTCCCCAAACAGGCCTGAACCAGCCGGAGAATGTGGACAATGTCGGCGCTGCCTGACTCCAGGGCTATGCCGAGGTTAACCGGTGCTGTGACTTCACTGCAGTAAATCCTGAATGTCTAGTGTTCTGAAGCAGGACGACAAAGTGTAAACATTTAAAACTGCTGCATTCAGGATTTCACTTTGGTTAGCAAAACAAGAACTGACAGTAAAATTCTGTCATTTTCATTATGAATAATGACTTTTACTCAAAAGTGTTGAGCAGTATTCCAATTTAATAATTAGAATTGAATTTTAGTTTATATTAAATAAAGTACACTACCTTTATAGTGCCTCCAAATCCCCAAACCTCCTCCCACCTCCTAATATTTTAGGATTTGGGCGTTGCATATTTTCAGTGGTTGAAGAAGTACTCAGATACTCAAGTAAAAGCAGCAATATCACAGTGTAAAAATACTCCACTACAAGTAAAAGTTCTGCCATCAAAAATGCTAAATGTACTCAAAAGTTAAAGTACGATGAGGATTTGGTTATATACAGTAATTAAGGCATGACATTATTGATTAATATTACAACAATTTTTTTAGCAGCTCAAGATAAGGTAACTCTCTATACGTATCTGTATTTATGTATGGTGTTTTTGTTTTACTGCTGCAACAACCAAATTTTCCCGCTGGGGATTAAAAAAGGTGTATCTTATTTTAGCTTATCGTAATCTATAAGAATGTATCATATCTGATAAATTCAACATATATTTATTTTGCATTTCAACTTTAATATGCAAAGTAACTTCCGCTGTCACATAAATGTAGTGGCAAAAACATAAATATCTGAAATGTAGAGTAGAAAGGAGCAGAAAATAAAACTACTCAAGTACAAGTATAAATTGTACTTGAGTAAAAGGCACTGTTTATCTTTGATGCATAATTGGCATCATGCATTATTTTATGAGCGTATTTTTATTTTGCAAGTCAAATCAGAACCTGCATCCTTCGGGTAAACGTTGTGGAACTAAAAGTATAAATTGTGTGTACACCTAAAGAACAGCAGGAGCAGCAGGTGTGTATGTCCTGTGGTGGAATTTCAGCTGCACTTATGTCCATATAAGGAAAGCAGCAGCACAATGCCTTTGCCAAACTACCCAATTACAAGTACAACTCTTTTTTCTGTCTTGTAGGAGCAAAACAAGAACAGTAGAAGTTGAAATATTAATTGTGAAGACTGACTTTCTTCCAGCGTGTTCAAGTATTCCTGAGCTCATTAAGGTATTTTAATCTTATATACTTTTTTAAAGTTTAAAGAAACACTTCCTCATTTTGTTGCATAACAAAACCCAAAACAGAGTTTAGCCGGACTTCAGTGAATCTAACTTCCCCTCTGCAGCAGCAGGTGTGTCATTTAGTGGATCTTCAGCTGCAGTTAAGTCCTTACAAGGACACGATGGGAAGAAGCTTTGGTCCGATATGCAGGGGGAGGGGTCACATCTAGCGAGGACCGCCCCAAAAACCCCACCCCCTCACCCTGAAATCTGAAAAACAGCGTCAGGTAACACGAGCTAGAAGTTTAAAAAAGCAAAAAGGGTTTTGAAGTTTTTGTCTGCAAAAAACAACATTGTTAATGCTTCACGAGAGCAATAATTCTATGAAAGAGGAGCATTTCAGTGGCTGTAATTGAATGTATTGACATGTCTCTGCAGGTTCGTGGTTTGGACAAAATAACAGGAACACCCCTGCAGTATAAAGCTGCAGTCATCTGTGTTCTAAAGCATCAGCACATAGACATAGTGATACTACTGCACTGTCAAAATAATGTAACATGTCATGCAAATAAACCAAACAATAGATACAAGGTATATATTTGAGCAGTAAATGAAGACGACAACAGTGAGAAAATAAAGGAAAAAGAACGAGGAAAGATGTGAATAGACCAGGGTCAGATGAACCTGTTAGGGGGCCCAATGACTTGTGTGCAAGGTCACTGACATCCGGCACATCGTGAACAATCCCTGAAGGGGAATGTAGATACAGACTATACATACAGTAAAAATAAAAAATAGGCTGTATCCTGTCTTCTGTTTCAGTCTGGCCACAGCACCTCATCAACATTACAGGCAATGTTCCCCCTGGTCAAGCAAAATGGGAACTTGCATCAAGCATGGGGAACCCAGCCCTGAAAAAAAGCTTCTACAGCTTTATCTGCACGTGCATCTGCCATAGGATTGGTGTACACATACAGTATGGGGATTGCAATCATAGGTGTTACTTTAAGGCTTCTCAAGTTTGGTTGTACAAATGTAGAGAATTGTGTGTAGTGTTTTGAAAAAAAGTTGATGTAGAACTGCAATCTGAGTGTAAAGCGGGAAATGTGCTTGTATTTTAGCAGAATTGGGGGGGGGGGGGGTTGGGACATGAGTCATAGGTTGCTGTCATTGTGTCTCAAGTACCAGCATGAATGTGTAAACAATTGAGAAAAACTGTAATGCAGCAGTAATTATAATCCAGAAACATCATATATACATTGGAAAACACTGAGGGTGAAATGTTCACCTATAGCACAACCAATATTTTTACTTGAAGTACTTTAACTACATTTTACTGATAATACTTAGAAACTTTGAAGGTTTTGAATGCAGGATATTTAGTAAGTACATAGAGAAGGAGGAAGAGGAGGATGAAGGACTAAAACGAGCAGTTAGCTGAGGGGTTGGGGATAAAGTAGAGGCTTCCAGTGAACAGGCGACAATTGCTTTGAATTCACAGCGACACAAAAAAGTTTTTTAAGATTACACTAGAGACTGAAAACTGAAGCCATGTTCACACTGAGGCACAGAAATCTGAAATTGGTCTTGATTTTTGTGCAAAATTTCTCAGATCCAAGGAGGGTTTGAGAAATCGAACACAAAACACTACACTTCATAGGTCACAAGAAGCCAGTTAACACTAAATGAAATACAGTCTAAAACTGTGAAATCATGTATTTATTGGCATTTTATGTGTTTATTCAGGCTGTTCTCATTCACTACCGTGCTGGGAGGAGGTCGGGGGTGGATGGAACACAGACTCCCACCCAGGAGATTAGTGTTTGTGTCCTGTGTGAAACCAAAAGTCAACATTGACTTCATTTAACTTACTTTTCTTACTTTCTTCATACTTAACCAACACCACACACGTAAGTTACGTAAAAGATAAGCTCATCATCAAGGGCCGCTCACTACACATTCAACATGTTCAAGAAAGCAGACTGATATCAATAAGTGGCGTATGTATGACACACCAATTCGTATGCCATTTTGGAGTGTTATCAAGACGCATAATTGGTTTTTAGCGTGTTTATCGACGCCATTTGGCCTCCATTGACTTACATCACCTTGCGATTGTGTGTCAATTTACGCCGTAGCAAGTAGTATGAAAGCCCGAAAATCCGCATAGGGAGGTTGGTTGGGGGTGGTGGATGGGTCAAACAACACAGGACTTTCACCCAGGAGACCAGGGATCGTGTCCCGTGTGTCACGTTTCCTAATCCCAACCGTCCCATTCTTCTTCTCCTAAAACCAACCCCGTTATTGTTTTCTTAAACCCAACTGTCCGAAAAGCGATTATGTCTGCGTCTTCATAACACGCCAAAATGGCATACGAATTGGCATGTCATACATATGCCACTTATTGAGATCAGTCTGCAACCCGTCCGCTGTATACAGCGTAGACATACACGCGGATAGCTCAAAATGTGTACAGATAAAACAGAGACACTTAGAAAGTGGCGTGTATGTTTACGCGAAGTCATGATGTCACGTTGAAGAAAGACACATTTCATGCGATTCATTACTAACCACTTTGCAGTCCCATGTGAGTCAATAATTACATAAACATGTGCATCCAATCATTCTTCAAACTCACACAACCTCATTTCAAAATGTCCAGTGGGCACTCCAAAGTTTCCAAAGATCCCAAACAAGCTATAATTGGGAAGATATATGTGTCAAATTATGCACAAGACAAGACTTTTTCAATCAAGAAGAGAAGACAACAGAGGAGCATGAATATTGTAATGAGTCAAACTCTAAACTCACATTGACAGTCTTGATTTGCAGGATTTTTCTTGCAGCTTAAAACCATACCAAAACAACCAACATTCACACTGGAGTTTCTGTTCCTACCCTTTTGTATTAACATCAGATAACATCCTCTCTGGCAGAGTGAAGAACCTGAAAAACAAAACTCTGATAGTACATGAAAAAAAGCTGACAGTCAAGTCTCTTCCTCACCGTTTCCAACACAACAGACACTCTTTATATTGAGCGATACATTGTGTTAACGTGTATCATGTGAAACTCTACACTGAAAACTCTAGCACTCAAGTACCATGACCTGAAGTAAATACAGTTGCAAACAAGCTTAAGATGTACACACACACACACACACACACACACACACACACACACACACACACACACACACACACACACACACTTTAGGACTGCAACTGACGATTCTTTTCATTAACGATTCATCAGACAATTACGTTCTTAATGAACTGATTAGATTAAAAATGTACATTAGCCCAGAGTAACGCCCACAAATTCAACCATCAATCCAAAACACAAACATATTCAGTCTACGAAGTTTTTTAACAGAGAAAGCAGCAAATCCTCACATTGCATTTCTGCTTAAAAATGACTCAAACAGTTACCGTCTGTCGATGGACTAACTGATAATGGCTGCTGCTTAAATTCTGTGTACTAAACTCACTGTGCAGCACCAAAGACACATATGTTCCTCTGCTCTGACAGCAGAATATTATCATAAAAACACCTTTAATCCATATTCTTTAAAGCTGAAGTGGGATTATTATATACTGTAGGTCAATATGGTAAACATTAGATTAATATAAAAAGAGGCATTTTAAACAGTTTTAATAACTGGCTCATAAATGTAGAATAAATTAAAAAAAGAAAGCTAAAAGAATAAGAACAAAACAAAACCAGGCAAATTCTGCATGGCTACCAAGAACTTAAATCAAAACAGAAGTAGCCTACAAGTGTATACGTGCTGGGAAATGATTATTATAACAAAAAGAAAAATGTCAAACTGCATCAGTGATTCAAACTAAAAACGTAAAATGTCTTAAATGTTTTTCCTTATTTGCACGGCAGGTGCAATGGTCTTTTAAATAATAGTTAACTGAAGTTACTACAACCGTGATACATAAAGCAGCTATAATCACTACTTTGTATAAGTGTCACTGGATGAACATCGATGAACCAGAGAATAATCAGCTGAATCTGCAGCTTTATAGTGAGTTTCAGCTCATTGTTTCTGCCCGGCCACAACTTTACTTTCTGTTTCACTCTTAGCGCTCAAAAAACAACTGCACACTACCTGTTCAGCAGCAAACCGACACAGTTAGAGACGAGCCGTGAACACAGTGAAGCATTTAGCAGCTATACGGATAGATATTTCTTCAGGAGTTGGTCTAGACCAAAACCAGCTAAAAGAGAGAATGTTGACTACCATTCATTAGGTGGACACAATACTTCTAATGAATTAATCCTAATGGGGTTTGCTAGCAACAACTGATGTTGGTTTTTACAACTTGTTCCTGCTGAAAACAAGTGGATAAAACAGAAGTTACTGCAGGTTTAATAAGAGTGGACTGGAGATCTTTTGCAACAATTAAAGAGACTTAACACATCTGAAAATGAGCTTCAGGGGTTTTAAGGTTTAAAGTGAAGGAGTTATCTTTATTTGTGAAAGGGTTAGGGTTAGGGTTAGGCTTTATTACAAGAATGGCCTAAAACTCCACTGTTTTTAAAAGTGACATATTGTAATATATTCTTATTCCAACTATCTCTAATCTTTACCCGTTCAAAAGCCAATTTGACCTCTTCAACAAAGCACAACAGAAGTAGCTACTCAGTTTATCTCAGCCAGCTAATGCAAAATAATCAAACATGAAAACAGACATCTCTCTGCACACCACAAAACTCTTTCACACTTCTTAGTTTTTTTTATAAACATGTTCTGCAAGTTCTCTCTTCCAGCAGCAAACATAGCATATTCGGAGAAGTATTCATTTGGTTGAGAGTAGCTTGTTGGCTTCTGAGAAACCGTCACCTCCACAGGAACATTGTAAATCTCTACTCACCCTTCCGGTCTGACGGGCCAATCATAGCTCTCCGGCTCCGGTCGAAACCCTTAGGGTTTTTTTTGTTTTCCCTGACAGATGCCTACTCCAGCCAATCAGGACGCGAGCTTAGAGAATCTGAGGGATCTTTTTCACCTGGACCAATGACAGCGCCAGCTGAGAGAAGGTGACCTTTTATGGACAACGCGAGCAGTCCCGCGTGCGCGAATAAAACCGGCGCGGTTTGGCTCGAGATGCAGCATTCTCCAGCACAGCTGTGACAGGTAAACACCCACAAGACTTCACCGGCAGACACACCCGAGACTCACCTGCACAGGTAAGAGCCGTTTCTGACAGGTTTCAACTGAAGTTGTTTTTTTAGTGAAACGTCTCAAAACTAAACTGCTACAGTTGGGTCTTATTAAAAGATGTATTGATCAAGACTCAACACAGAATCACTTCAGGTGTGGACAGGCAGGTGATGACCAGCATCGCGGACATTTTAAATGCCTTTTACTGTGCTTTAGAAATTAATTGATGCCAGTTTTATCCAGCCCTCTGAACTAAGAGTTATCATCCAGAACATAACGTCCTGTAAAGTTATTTTTCAGTGTTAATTGGGCTTTAGAATGTTCAGTGTCAAAATACTGCAAGTATTTCTCTAAGGTATCTGGACACAAACTGCCCTTTAACTATAATTCCGTTGAAGAGTTAATTTAATCAGCGTGTCATTGACAAGATCTCTACAAATGACTCTCAATCAGCGTTTCCTAGCAGCTAAAACTGCAGTTTAAAAGGACAAAAAGTTAGTTACAAACAGTGGTGCATGTAGGCTAAGGTATGGAGACAGATGAGCAGTAACCCAAATCTGTACAAAGAAACTTAAACACTTAAGGATATTTCTTCTTGTGAAGTTACTTTGTTTTTGTTTTAACAAGTTCCGAACTGCAAAAGTTTTTATTTATTTTTATTTTTAGTTGTAACTTTTTCAGTGAATGAGTAGATGTATGAGTTGTGTAAATGTCCAAATAAGGTCTTCTCCTTTCTGCATCTCACACTTCCTGTTTTAGACAGACCCAAAACAAAACCACCTGAATTATAACAAACTTAATTTGTTGCTTAGTTGCAGCCTGTGTGCTGTCATTTACTTTGACTCCTCTCACATGAGGTCATTAAAAAGGGTGCAGTTAAAGTATAAAGACATAATATACAGAATATTTCCTCAAAAATAGACCGTATCCTACAGAGTCTGGAGTTTTCCATCTTCTGCCTGAACTTGTTTAAAATGTCCTAAAGTGATGGGACAAAAGGTCAAGAGTTTGTTTATCAGGTTGGGATGACTTGAAGCCCGATGTCTAACAAATGACTGTCCTTCTAATGAGGCAGGGCTGCAAAATAAGCTTTTGTCTGAGGCAATTTAACATCAAGAGAAACCCTGCAGTGCAGCCACATATTGCACAAAAACAAAATCAGTGCTGAAAAGTTTATGCAACCTCTTTACTCACCATGCTGGCAGGTGTTTCATCACTAAGATGCATTTCTGATTTTGTAGCAGTGGACGAGTTTAAAAGTGAGTGAGCTGGCAGGAAAAGATGAAATAACGTTGCACCTAATTTCTGACACTTTTTCTTAAAACTTTACTGATAAAACAGTTTACGGACACCGCAAATTAATTTTAAAAAATCGGAGAAAGCTATTGTGTTATGGGAGAAAACGAGCAGCATGTTGCCTTAATCTAAATGTTTCCTTTTCAGCCATGGAAGATGACGTCGCAGCCCTCGTTGTTGACAATGGCTCCGGCATGTGTAAAGCCGGTTTCGCCGGAGACGATGCCCCCCGCGCCGTCTTCCCCTCCATCGTTGGTCGCCCCAGACATCAGGTACCAACATCGCATAAACGTCACGTGTGTCATGACTAACATCTAACCAGCAGGTGAATGCAGTGTAACAAGTGACCGTAAAGGGGTGTTTGTGTGTGTGCAGGGTGTGATGGTGGGAATGGGACAGAAGGACAGCTATGTTGGAGACGAGGCCCAGAGCAAGAGAGGCATCCTGACCCTGAAGTACCCCATCGAGCACGGCATCGTCACCAACTGGGATGACATGGAGAAGGTGAGGTCATGTTAACCTGAGTTTCACACCTGGAGCTCAGATCAACATCTGTTGGTTTTCTGTCATTGGAGGTTCAGACAGTCATATTACTGTTTGGACTCTCGACTGTGGTGCTGCTGTTCAAACCAAAGCCACTGCACAGAAAATTGCATTTAAAATTAGTATGACATCCCCTTTTATTTTTTTTTTAAATATAAACTAAGAACTGTAAGCAACCAACTTTTCCAGGATGGTTGGGCATTTTCTTTCACTTGCATATTAGGGCTGGGCAATGTATTGATGTCATGAGACTAGATATCATCTTAGATATTTGGATATCGTAATATGGCATAAGTGTCTTTTCCTGGTTTTAAAGTCTGCATTACAGTAAAGTGATGTAATTTTCTACTCTAGCTGTTCTATTATTTTCCTTAACCCACTTAGTCATTATATCCACATTACTGATTATTTATCTTTTTGCAGTATTGGAATCAATATGATCTTTTTGCAGGACTTTCATAGGTATTTTGTAGCAAGTACCAAAAGTAATAGTAATGCTGATATTGAATTAATGTGCAATTTTCTGCTGGATATCTTAATCTATAATGATTAATAATCATTTATTTCTATTAATCAAACATGTAGTGGAGTAAAATGTACAGTATCTCACACTACGCTGTAGGATATTGTATCATTCAATGGAATTATTAGTAAATGAAGTACCTCAAAATGTATTGGGGAGGGGAGGGGAAAGCACAAAGTGGAAGCTGCCCTCAGCCATAGTTTTGACTCGTCCTGGTTTTTATTTAAACACTTGTTTATACATTAATGCAACAAGCTTTTATAATTGGCTGTCAAACTAATCAGCTGTTCTGTCCAAACAGATCTGGCATCACACCTTCTACAACGAGCTCCGTGTTGCCCCAGAGGAGCATCCTGTCCTGCTGACCGAAGCTCCACTCAACCCCAAGGCCAACAGGGAGAAGATGACCCAGGTGTGTTCATGGGCTCTATAAAATCAGTTATTCTGAGACTATCGTACTGGGGAATGAGCTACAGGGTTTTTGTTCTTCAGTTGTCCTGGCTTCACGCTGACACCTGTTGTCTTCTCTTTGGTCCAGATCATGTTCGAGACGTTCAACTGTCCTGCCATGTACGTGGCCATCCAGGCCGTCCTATCACTGTACGCCTCCGGTCGTACCACAGGTGTGAACACAGACACGAGCTTGTCTCTCTCTAAGCTAGCCTGGTACATCCTAAAACATCTGTTGGCCATAAGAGGGAAAAACACTGTAGTATTGAAACATGGTTGCTGATAAGTGACTTCAGAAATGTGTTTGTTTTTTTTGTTTTTGTAATATGGTGTTCTCTATCTTGCAGGTATTGTGATGGACTCGGGTGACGGTGTCAGCCACACTGTGCCCATCTATGAGGGTTATGCTCTGCCTCACGCCATCCTGCGTCTGGACCTGGCTGGCAGAGATCTGACCGACTATCTGATGAAGATCCTCACAGAGAGAGGCTACAGCTTCACCACCACCGGTATGAGTTTCACTCATAGACCCAATTTATAATTGAACTTGCTTTTCAAAAACAAAGTGTAACCTCAGAAGGTTCTACATTCATTTTGTAACCCAAAATATTTTCACTCTTGAACTCCAGCCGAGCGTGAGATCGTGCGTGACATTAAGGAGAAGCTGTGCTACGTGGCTCTGGACTTCGAGCAGGAGATGCAGACGGCTTCAGCCTCTTCCACCCTGGAGAAGAGCTACGAGCTTCCTGACGGACAGGTCATCACTATCGGCAACGAGAGGTTCCGTTGCCCCGAGACGCTCTTCCAGCCTTCATTTATCGGTGGGTATTGAGTTTTAACAGTCGGACAGTATCTCAAAAATACTGACTAGTGCTGTGAAAATGACCCTTTATCACAAAGTACGTTTTCAAAAATGCATAATATCAGGATGCACACTGGTCTTGCCTCCTCTGATATTGCTTCCTTGAGTTCTTGGTCAATCTTGGGGATTATCTAGCTTTAATGCTTTCCTTCTTGAAGCAAATTCGGTCAACATCAGATTCACAAGGTCCCATCAGACAGCAGCCAAATCTCTTGCTCAGATTTGAATCTGAGTCTTAAGACTTAAATATTTTGACCATCACTCTGATCTCTTACAGAATTTCTGAGCACTTCTCTACTTTCTAGTCTTGTAGGAGCATCAACATTATAGTTTAATTTGGTCACTAACTCTTGTTCTGTCCATGTGTTCAGGAATGGAGTCCGCTGGCGTCCATGAGACCACCTACAACAGCATCATGAAGTGCGACGTGGACATCCGTAAGGACCTGTATGCGAACACCGTGCTCTCCGGTGGCACCACCATGTACCCTGGCATCGCTGACCGCATGCAGAAGGAGATCTCCGCCCTGGCCCCACCCACTATGAAAATCAAGGTACAGTTACAATAGCAAATACATCTCAGAAACCTTTTATTTCCCATGGGTTATATGGCAGTATCCATAATAAAACCTTTGCAATGTTCAGTCCAGAAATATTACTGCATCACTGCTCCGTCTTACCTGTTCTCTCACCTCCAGATCATCGCTCCCCCAGAGAGGAAGTACTCCGTCTGGATCGGCGGCTCCATCCTGGCCTCCCTCTCCACCTTCCAGCAGATGTGGATCAGCAAGCAGGAGTACGATGAGTCTGGCCCCTCCATCGTCCACCGCAAGTGCTTCTAATAAGCTCCACGACCTCCTCCTCTGCCCTGACAGAACTGATCTATCCAACTAGAACTGTCTCTGGTTAAATGTGTTAACAGACTAAAAGATGCAAGATGCCACACACAAGATGAATCAACCAACTGTTTACATTTTTAATGTCTCGGCAGATCCTCAGCAACTCGCAGATCCTCCTACAAACACCATTTCTGACCATGTTCCTTAAACTCCACTCTCAACTTTCACTCTGGTGTTAACTACTGATGATCAAAGAAAACGACAGTATTATCACTGAACATCTTTTTCTACCAGTGTCGAGCTCTATCAATATTCCATAGCAATGTTTACTGAGCAATAAAATGCCAATGTTGATGTTTACAGCTTCTCTAATGTCGTCATTGAGTTCACAAATTTTAAATGTTTGTAAGTTCCTTATCACTATAGATGCTTTACATCAAAGCACATGATTTTTACACAAGTGACATGTCCCCTCACGTTTACACATCAGTTAGATTCACACACTAATAGCTTCTCACTGTCCAGCTGCCACCAGATGAGAGGAGTTGATTAACGACGTCCTTATCTGGATCACTTTCAGTTATTTGTGCGTTCACAGCAATTAGATTTTTAAGCGCAGCAATGAGTGTGGACTTTCTTTATCCAGTTTCATATCTCGGGCTACAAAGTCCCTTCTAATATTTGTACCTGCAGACACATCATACTTAAGTTTCTGAAGGACTTTTGCTAAGGGGACATGTTTTTAGTGATATTCTCCTAAAATATGGTAAAAAAAAAAGTGCAGTAAAGATGTATACACAATTATATGCAAGTATAATCAACTATTGATTTACGGCAACGAATTCCTAGCAGCTTAGTTGCATGGCAATAAAGTATTGAATCTTGGTATAACAACCAAATGTGGTTTAGTTAATACAATGTACAACATTAATTTGGATAGCCTGGCAACCAGCTCCATAAAATAAACAAATGCAGGAAATGGCTAAGGCAAACCTATATGTTAAATGTTAACATTTAAAGGAAAGCTAATTGCAAGACATTAAAAGAAGTTGCTTTAGTTTGTGTGAATAGTGCCATGTAGCCATTTACAAATGTTCCTTCAGTCTTGATCCAGTGTAAAAGCAATTTTATATTTTCCATCCTGTGTTCCAAATATATCATTTGTGGATTTGGTCACACCCTTTTCCACCTGTATACTTTGATATTTTGATGTATTTTGCCATTTCTAAAGATTTCTTTCACCTTCACTAATTTGTCTAAACATGCCCCAGAGCCAAGAGGTTTATAATGTCAGACATGTTACTGCAACATCCCTGATTTGACTCCAGCTGATCCTTCTTGATGCAAGACTCCTAACAAAACATGCAACAAATACCTAAGAAAACATTAAAATAGAAATGTCATACCTGAAGTAATTAATTTAATTATTGTATTAGAGTATGATTACTACCCAAAATAAGTTTTTGGTCTTTAAGGACAAAACCAGTTCTTCCATTAAGGATAATGGTAGCAGAAACATCATTTCATGTAATCTTTGTATGTGTGAGGTCATACAGTATGATCATCTGGACAGACACCTGCATAAAGACAGTGAGGCAGCTTTACAACAACTAATGGACTGCAGGAGTTGTTGTGCCAAACTACTCAGGCCTGCCAATGGATCAGTTGTAAATTGGCAGCCATGATGCACATCACACTAATTATTTAAAAAGTTGTACAAGTTGTTCTTGCTAAACCTGCAATAAATGTAGTATTGACCTGAAATGTCAAAACTTCAAATAACTTTATGTATTAATGCACTCTAATTCACACCTGAAACATATTTAAGACAGATCCATAGAAACATCTAGTTGCTCTTTACACATTTTGTAGCAATTAAAGGGCCAACAAGTTTAAAAACAGACAGTTTCAAGTGAATGTCTGCAGCTAACTGGTCTGTTCAGGCCTTCCTCCTTTTCTTCATCACCACCATCTGGTTTGCATTTGTCTGAGTGAAACTCACCTATTCTCATTTAAAGCTGCACAATGTGGGCCCAGGACATCAGTGATAACCTGCTGCCTTCACTAATGCATATCACAATCCTGACATCAAACCCGACTGTCCACATTCTAGACAATCCGACTGGAGCTGAGTGTAAGGAAAAAAACTCAAATAAGGTAAAACAACATTCAATTCTGTCATTTTCACAGGATAACAACTGCCTACTTCCACTACTCGCAATGTCTCTTATTCACTTAAAATATGGATGTGTTGCACATTTCCTTTTTCACAATAACAAGTACTATTTGAACACGTAGATTGATTTTGATGTGAATAGTTGGTCAATATTGTTAAGGCTGCCGGCAACACCCTCATGTGTGTAGTATAATGGAGAATGATATGAGATGCAAAACAGGCTGTGCCATCCCGTGCTGCTGATTGGATGGACCAGGAAAGCCCCGCCCAGTGCCTGGAGAAGGGAGCTGCTGATTGGTGCGGCAGGCCACCACCTGACTGGCCAATTGAGAGGAGTCAATCAACTCTGCCTCCAGCTTAAAGAGCCTAATTGTTTGCAACTGAGGGCAGCTGCCAGACCAGACTTTGTAGAGAAACTGTTTGAGAGTGTGAGGACGTGGGCCCAGGAGTAAGATCTAAAAACTGATATCCTTCCTTCATTTAGTCAATTTGTGTTGTTTTAGTCACACTAGGATCAGGGGTGCTGTGAGTATTGTTTTGTGTTTAACCAAGTATTTAAGTTAGAGAGGTGTTTTGTTTAATCTTTTGTTTTGATTTAGAAATAGTCTTCCCTTTTGAAGATCTCCTTTTGTTATATTCTGTTTTTGTTTTCCGCAGCACCCATCGGCCCACTTGTCCTTTTTGTTTGAGCACTGTTTGTCATTTACCTGATTCTGGAATAAATTTCCTTTCTAATACCAATTCCATCTGGTTTTATGTTTATGTCCTGATACCCCTAGCTAAGGACGTAACAATATTTATATTCAATTATTTACACATTTCACCTAGAAAATAATTATACAAAGTGCATTGTATCATAACTGTGAAGGTGTCAAACATAAGAGCTCATTATAGAACAGTGACACAACTTTTTGGTGAAACTTAGAGGAAGCATGAGCTCACAACAGTCTCATAGGGGGAGACCAACACCAGTAAAGTAGCAGGACATGAAACCATTCACAGTACGTTAAGAACACACAACATTCACAGGGGACATTTTATATTTGTAATACTTTAACTCGATTTCATGATTATACTTACATACTCTTACTGAAGAACAGAAGAACATTTTCAATGAAGGGCTTTTAGTTAACATAGTATTTGTACAGTGTGGTATTAGTACTTTTACTGAAGTAAAGGATCTGAATACTTTCTCCAGCACTGAATAACACACGCATCTATTTAGTGAACTCTGTACAGCCTCATTTTCCATTGGGAACAATGTAACACAACCAAAAGTGATAGTCATATGCTGCTTGGATCCTTCATTAAAGTGAAAAAAGCATTATATAATATATAATGCATTTTTTTAAATCGATACATTATATTATAAATATATACGTATATATTATATATTGTGCTGTACAAAACAGGTAAGGACATGGGTTAATTCCAGCAACAATGTCTCCAAACAATCCCAGTGATTTTCACTAACATTGCAGCCAAGAGAAGCATGTTCCAGCTTTAAACAAGTATTACTATTGAAGGTGACAATATCTATAAATATAGGAATTTGTAAATTAATGTGTTTAAAAGGAACAATCAAAGATGAGTTCCAATATAACAGACTTCATAAATAATACACAGTGGATTAGCCAAACGTCTAACAACTCACTTAGGAGGACTTATCTGACATTTTAGTAAATTATCTTATTTGCACAGCTTTCAAGTCTAATTACAGTCTGTTCATACAGATTTATTTTAGCGATATGATAGCTAGCTTAGCACAAAGACTGGAAGCAAGGGGAAACTGTTAGCCTAGCTCCATCAAATAACTTTAAAACTCTTATTTATGCATATGTAGTATGCAGACATAGAAAAAAAAGGCAGTTAGCTGACAATTTTAAAAGATTTATTGACCAACAAAA
Source organism: Sander lucioperca (assembly GCF_008315115.2). Taxonomy (NCBI): domain Eukaryota; kingdom Metazoa; phylum Chordata; class Actinopteri; order Perciformes; family Percidae; genus Sander; species Sander lucioperca. The sequence continues at coordinate 47,827,624 of NC_050174.1, forward strand.
GCTGCATATTAAGAGTCCTGTCTTTAAACTGGACCATTCGGTTTTGCTATGTTTCGTAATTTAAAACAAATCCACCTTACATTTGGATGGCTTGTGACTAGTTTGGTAGCTAACTAGCTAAAAAAGACAGTTTGCAGTAGCTTGAGGGAGTGTTTTTTGAGTTTTGATTATAGTCAGTGCTTCCAGTAAGCTAGTAAGTGAAGCAAATCTACCAGCCACCAGCATTTGGGTGAAGAAGAAGAGTGATTTACATGAAGACGCCAACGTAAATGTCTTAATGGAGAGACAACAAGATTCGGGAAGTTCTGTCGGTAAGGGCCAACGCCAAAATTGTCAAAAAATGTAAGGAACAGATCTACCCAGGCGCCATCCCTGGCCTAGATCAAACAGATTATTTACAGTAAGTAAGAACGCGCCTTAAAAGGAAAAATCTCCTGTTGGGTGCTACATGTGTAAAAGGAAAACTGAAGACGTTGTCCAGAGTTCTGTCACATAGTGAACTGGGGTTTGAGAAAACCTACAAAACATCCAGAGAACTGGATTAGTAGCCATATCATTTGATTTTTAGTCAGAAGTTCCCATTTCTACACACTTCAACAGACTACTTTTTGTTTTTTTTGTTGTTGTGAGTCATATGGCTGTATTAATGTCTTTTCCCTGTGTGTCGATTTTTTTTCCTGAATAACTTTGTGTAATCTGAAGATGGAGACATTGATCTGTAGTGTAGTCAATAAATGTAAACCTGCCACCTTTGTCATAGGGCTGTCTGCAGTTTGTGTGTTTCTAACTCAGAAATATATAACATAATAGAAACAACAGAAACAACAGCAGCACAACCACAGAAAATGTCCATTTTCTTCTCTTATGATGGTACTCTTCTTGGAGCTTCCTGAAGCTAGTTTTCCCCTCCTCTAGGCTTTGTTTATCCTCTTGACGTATTCGTTCCCAGGTCTCCTTTCTTTCCTTATCCCAGGCATCTCGATCTCTCTTCGTCTCTTTTCTAAACAGCTCCAGCTTCCTCTCAGCGCTTTCCTTTAGCTCTCTTTCTAACTGAACTGTTTTCTCTGAAGCTTCCAATTTTCTTCTCCATTCCTGTCGCATAGTTTCTTCTTGTTTTTTGCGTCTCCTCTCCTCTTCCTCCCGTTCTTTCTTTCTCTTCTCACGCTCCTTGTTGATGCATTCGTCTTTTTCCTGTAGCTGTTTTTCTCTCAGTTTCCTCTCCTCTTCTTTGATTTTCTTTTTCAGTGTTTTCAAGTCTTCCTCGTGTTTTCTCCGGAGGTCCTCATCCTTTCTCTTCATCTCTTCTTCCGTCTCTTTCAAAAGCTTCTGCACTTGTATGTATCCCTCTGTGTTGTCAAACATCTCATTGTTGTAGCAGCCGCCATTTTCCCTCACCATGGTCTCGATATTGGTCAGCAGATCTCTGACTTGTGTGCGGTTTGTGTCATCTTTGTTGTTGAAGACCTGGTATCTCCCTCCACAGTCAAAGATGAGTTTTTTGACAAAGCCATCACAGTTTTCGACATAACTCTCAAATAACTGATCCTCCAGATCGTCTCCTCTGGTAAATATAATAATGATGAAATCTTCAGACTTCTTGCCAAAATATTTCTTGATCAGTTCCACAGAGTCTTTTTCCTCTTGTGTGAAGTTCCCGATCTGCAGCACCAGTAAGAACACATGAGGTCCAGGAGACAACATGCGTATGCATTTTTGAATCTCCTGCTGAACTTCATCATCAGACAAAGTCTTGTCGAACAAGCCGGGGGTGTTCACGACAACCGCTGGCCGTCCATTAATCTCTCCCGTTGCTTTCTTACAAGACTTGGTCGCTGGCTTCGGTGTGATTCTGGGTTTGAAGTGCTTTTCGCCCAAAATGGTGTTTGCTGTTGCACTCTTCCCACTGCCAGTCTTCCCAATCAGCACCATTCTGAGACACTCTCTGCTCTGACTCTCATTATTACCTCCTATGGCAGTCTTTTGTTTCACATCCTGCAGTTCAGCTTCAAGTCTTGAAACCTTCTCCATCTGAGCCTTGGTGAATATGTCCTTTGTGAAGCATCTGGATCCTTCAACTCTTGTTTTTTCCACAGCATCCAAGAACTCTGGGATCTGCTGCTGGTCCTTGATGTTGAGAACAACATATCTTCCTCCACAGCTCTGACAGAGCTCCTGGATGCCATTGTCTTTCTTTAGAAACTTAACAACAGCTGGAGCTTTAGGATCTGACTCCACAGTGAACAGAATCATGGTGAAGTCATTGACTGGAGAGTTGAAAGTGTTCTGGATGGTCTCTAACTCTCCCTTGTCTTCATCAGTGAGGGGACCCACAGGGAGGACCAGGATGAAGGCATGGACGCCCTCAGGATCACAGAGGGAGATACACCTGAATGATTTCGCCATCACTGCCTCCTGACCTTCTCCATACAAGGCAGGCAGCTCCACCAGGGAAACCCAACGTCCACACACCTCTCCCTGATGTTTAACACACTCTGATGAGTTGGAGACTGAATGAAGCTCTGTCTGACCTAAAATAGCCTTGGCTGCTGAAGTCTTCCCTGCTCCTCTCCTCCCACACAGAACCAGGTTTAAAGCTGGTCTGATGTGTCCAGATGTTGGTGTCATGATCAAACCTGCATCCTCAAATACATCACAGCTCATATGCTCTCCATTGTATTCCGTTGCAGTTTGATTTAAACGTGTTAACAGCTCTGAAAGTTCAAGGTTCTTCTGCTTCAAGTATCTGTATCTACACATTTTGATCATGTCTTTTAATGACTGGTCTGGTTCATCTTTGTCTTTGAAAGCTGCACTATCCTCTCTGGGTGTTGATATCAGTATCAATGAATGGTCAAATGATTGATAACCGAAGAGTCTCAAGACCCGGCAGAGCTTTACTTTGTGTTTCTCAGTGAAGTCTTCAGGCTGTAGAACCAGCAGGAACACATGAGGGTCAGGATCAGAGAGTCTCACACAGTTTTCTACATGTTTTTTTAGGTTGTTTTCAGAGATGTTGGGATGCAGCAGATCTGGAGTGTTGATCAGAACGATCATTTTCTCCTTTAACTGTCCTCTTTCTCTCAGACAGCAGTCTGGTTCTTCCTCAGTGTTGAACCTAGTCTCTCCCAGTATGAAGTTCCCCACTGAACTCCTCTCAGACCAGCTGTTCCCCAGCAGAACAACCCTCAGCTCTGACACTGAAAAGAAAACACTGAATTAGAATGATGAACTAGAACTGAACCTGATACAAGACCAATCTAACAGGATTATGATGAAACATAACTCTAACTGGTGGACCAGCAAAAAAGCTGTCAGCCATCTAGACCTTGGACTCACCTCTGAGCTGTGTTGTCAAAGAGAAGTCTCTACCCTTACATTACAGGCCTATCTCCAAGTTGCCTAGTATAGCAATAGCCAAAGTTATAGAAAGGAGTTGCTAAGCAGCATAAAACTGTATTCAACGAGCATATACTTTTGCACAGGTATCAGTCTGGCTTCCATAGGAGGACTCAAAAGAAACAGCTATTTTCAGAGTCTCAAATTATATTTTTAGATTCATGGTGATGCAGGAGAGTGTTTTCTGTTTGGTACTGTTGCGTGTCAGTGCAGCTTTTGCCGCTGTGAACCACAGTTTCCTAATCAACAGATGTAGGCAGTGGGTGTGTATCTCTGGGTCAGCCCTGCAGTGGTTCTCCTCCTACCTCTCTGATGATGTTGGCAATAATGCCTCTTCATCTGAAACTTTATTTTGTGTTGTTCCCCAAAATCCTGTCCTTGGTCCTATTTTGTTTGCCTTGTGTATATATCCCCTTGGACAGATAATAAGACACTTTCAAATGTATCTCCTACCACTGCTACACAGATGATATTCAACTTTACATCATCTCATTTAATCCTCCAAATGTAGCAAAATTGTCCGTTTTAAATAACTGCCTAAACTTTGACACTCACTTGACCAAAACTGGATTGTAGATAATTCCCTACTTACTACTTGGTCTCTTCCCTCTTCCGTTAAGTCTTTCCTACGAAATTAAGTGTCACTATGGACCAGGCTCTGACTGACGATTTCCTGCATGTCTTCCCCCTCTCTCCCCCCTTTCTCACCTAGCTGTCCTGTCCATTAAAGGCGGAAAAGCCCAAAAAAATAATCTTAAAATAAATAAATAATAATAACAAAATATTTTCTAGTCCCACTGGTTAAACTAAATGTTTGTGTGTTTTGAACCACACAAACATTTTCATTTATGGGCTTCACCTGCAAATATGTTTTGTTTGTGGGTTTAGTAGCACAGCTGCTGAAGTATTTGCTGCTCTGACAACAGCTCCAGACAGACTGAAGAATAACTAACATAACACTTAACGAGTCAGATCAGTTGAACTCACTGGAAGGGGGAAGAATCGGACAGCTGCTGCTGTGGCTCAGAGATCTCGCGATGTTTCCTTCTGTAAGAAAACAGAAAAAAATAACATTTCAGAAAATTAAACCTCAGTCAACTCAACATTTCAGATTTATGTTTTAATGTTGAATCAGTAGGAAAATGACAGCCACTTGCAATATTATTATTGATATTCAAATGATGTTCAATGTATTAAACATGTATTGTGTTTATCATATCAAAGGCATGTGATACAGTTTGACTTTGTGCCACAGCAAATGATCAGCATTATTTATCTTAGCTGTTAGCATTTAGTAGAATTTGTTTGCACTTTTAAGTTAAACCATATGGTTAATATTAACACCACAGAGGCACGACCATAGCAATAGAATAAACATACATACATTTTATTTCTATGGGTAGGACATTATGAGGGGGACTGACATCATCGTCTAACTTTCCACCAGAAAATGTATTTAAGTATCCTTAAATATATTTCTCACATATCTGTACATTAAAAGAGTTATTGGTGGCTATTATCATTGCTGCTGTCCACAGGTTGTGATGCTAGCCCTTCCTAACATGACTACACTGTGAAAGATGGAGGATAGTAGGGGTAGTAGAATTAACAAAAAAAAACTCTACCAGCTGCAGTTTTGTTGAATGTACTTATTCAATACTCTTTATTATTATTTTCCAAAATACTCATCTTGACAGTAAATAGAAGGAGTTTGTCATCACAATAATAGATTGTCCATTTTAGCTACATCACATCTCACTGTTCTGTAATCTGATGGAACCCAAATGATCCTGCTGACAGTTTTCAGTCTCCATTTGGCTGCTAAGCTAACATTAGCTAAGGTTAAAGTTAAAAAGACTTTCAGACTACTAACTGTTCAGAACGCTCTGGAGGTCCAGATTCACAGCTATTAACATGACAGACACTGTGAGATAGATACTAGACACTGTTAGATACTGTAGATATTGTTAGTTAGATAGACAGATAGTTCCAAATTCACAGCTATTAACATGATAGAAAGATAGATACTGTAAATACTGTTTGTCAAGTTTGTGTTCCTAATAGATGGAGCACTGACCCAAAAGAAAAAAATACTGATACCTACTTTTATTAATTCAATATTGTACTGGGATGTTGGATTGCTTTATTTAAGATTGTAAAGTAGGCTACAACCTGAAGGCAGTGGCAGTAATGGATTAAGACCTATCATCAAATATTTAATCCTGTGTCTCCATCTAGTGGTATAGATTTGGTCCTAATACTGACATATGAGACAGAACCTTTCGCCTGCTATGAGGGATTTAACATAAAATATAGTACCTCTGAAGAAATGAATAGGGTCAACGCATATTTCTGCTGTAAATCTGACTGTACTCACCAAATGCTGCGGAAGCTGCCATACTGTCACTATGCTGGAAACAATAGAAGAAGCTCAGCTGGAGACCAACAGTTGGTTTTATAACCCTTCAAACACAAAATAACAAAATGGTTAAAAAAGAAACCTGTCTCCAGGACACTTTTAACACTTTTGTGCTTGTTTCAGGTAGTGACATGGGTTATCTATGTTGCTATTAGGTTATCTATGCCAAAGATTGACTGCGGCCTTTAGGTGTCTGAACTTTATAGTCCAATATCAGTTTTTGTTGCACAATCCTAGCCCCAGGTGTGACAGACTTTGAACGTTATCAGGCTACAATATAAATCTACACTTGATTTCCTCCATATTCTTTTATACAGGGAGAAAACCTAATGGGCTGCTTTCATTGTGACGTACAGGAGAAGATGTATTTGAATTATATGGGTAGATTATTTCTCTGGTGCTTTATTTTTAATGTTTCAATTTGTATGTTTCTCTTTGTGTCCACACAACAAATCAGTTGTCCCTTGATGATAGTACAGATTAACTGATGAATCCTGTAAGGATTGATGAGGTCTGTAATATGTCTTTCCTTCAATCATTTCTGTATTTTTAAAGCAGCTGTTACACAATCATCTGTTACTGTCACAAACATCAAGAAGCTGAAACACCAAGAATGAAAACTCCACAAACTTCTGCAGCCGTTTAGTCCAATCACTACAGGGTAAGATAACAACATACTGACATGTTATAGGTACCATATCATGCTCAGTTTAGGTTCATACTTGTATTTGGGGTTTCTATTACGTTTGTAGAACATGTTTACATGCTTTAATGTTCAAAAAACACTTTAATTCTTTCATACTGTCTATCCGAGTATATATATAGCTCTATTCACCCTCTGTCTGAAATGCTCATTTCAGCACCTGTCTCTTTAAGCCTCAAAAAGATCTTAAGAGCTGCACGCTTCATACATGCTTTAAAATCTTTGCAGGGCTTGGGGAGTAATAATCAATAATCAGTAAAACAAACAGATACATGCACGCTGCACACTTTTTAAATTCTATAATAGACATAACTGACAACATTTCAACCACAGATGATCTTCACAAAGATTAGAAGAGTGTGAGTACATGTATAGAGAGTATATAGACAATCTATGATCTCAGGATTAGACAATTAATAAATCAACTCTGAGAATAGGCCCAGTCCTCGAATGATCTGATGTTTCCAAAGTAATAGGAATCAGTATTATATTCTTACAAACAATCTCTTTAACATTACTTGTTTAGATGTGTCAGTCTTATAGTATCACTTAGGCTAGCAGCAGTAATATGTTTAGTAGGTTACAGTAGGCTACAGAGAAGTATAAAGCCTCAGTAGTTTGTCCTACAGTCGACGTCATCAGTAAGGGCTTTCTCCCTCGTTAGTTTTCTCTGCGGTGGAGGTCACTTTACAGTAAAACAGAAAGAGCTTTATTGAAATGCTGTAGATCTTTAAAATCACAAACGGACCAAATCTTCAGACATATCGGTTACTCTAAAAAACGGTTAAAACATTTTTTTTTCTAAATAAAATAAGCACATTCAGTCTGCACGTCATTTATTTCCGGTTAAAGTTTTTCCACATTGATCCGAAACATCTGTCAGTCTACCCTGCTGTGTACCAGTATAATGTTAGGGATGTTAATTCAAGGCTTTCTTATTTAATTATGATTTTGTAACCGCATTGTTTTACAAGCTGTCCTGTAAGAGACCCACCCTTCCTTCACCCTACAGTAAGCTGCCTGACAATCATCAACAACCAGATTAATTACTTTGTAGACTATTGGTATAATAATATCACTTTTTTTTCTAATTACCAACACGGGCTTTGTTCATCTGTTTGTATTTAGTTTGGTAGTTTACTCACCAGCGTAGTGTTGCTGCGCCATTACTCCACTCTGATGAAAAGTGAAAGTAAAGAAAGTTAACTAAAAAAGTTTTACTTTTTTTTTTTTCCAACTACTCATATTACTTCAAAATACTCCAAATTAGCTCAAAACATGCACGTTTAAAAACAAAAATGAACGGAGTCTATGTCAACCAAATGGTATCTTGATTTTTATTTCATTACAGCGAAGTTAAGGTTAATCCGCCGGCTTCACTAGTTGGTGTTGGAGCTCCACCTGCTGGACTGAATGGAATTGAATTGAAAACTTTATTGAACAACAATCAACAAGAGGTGTTCAAAAGGATAAATGAAAATAAGTATGAACTGAAAGATGATGATTGTGATGATAGAGATGGTGGCCAAAAAAACAGAGACACTTAAAAATAAAATAACTTTGTAAGGCTGATAATCAAGCTTTTCTCTCAGTTGTCGGATCAGTGTTTCTTTTGGAGCCTTTGGTTTGCCGTAATGTTAAGTATAGCCTATCTATCTGAAAACACAGGCCGTTTGGGATGGCTGCAGTTGTTATTAACAGCACAAAGAAACAGCCATACTTTTGTAGATAATAAAGATAAAATTGACATTTTTTTTGTAAAAAAAACAAAAACAAAAAAAAAAACATTTTTAAGTAGTTCATATGCAATTGTATTTGTAAGTGCATTATTGATAATATGTCCTTACTGGCCAAGAAAACATTTTGTTGTGGAACTTTTCAGTGGTAATAGTGAAATAAGTATCAGATCATGTAGTAATACACACAAATACTTAATTAAAAGTAAACGTTTTTTGATTAGAGTAAAATTAGGTAAATATAATGAGAAAAATACTTACAGCCTTCAAAGTAAATTCTCCATATCCCCTGTCAGTCATATTATATGCATGTTGTTGTTGGATTTCCATTACTGGTTCATTATGTAAGAAATATGAACTTAAATTTAACTAAGTTTAACTACCTTGTATATTGTTGGGCAGTGTAATGTATAGTATATGTCATGTTTTATATTCTCATGAGTATGTGAAATGTAATCTGTAACGTAAGTAGTAAATAGCTGTCTGATAAAAAAACAAACATTGAGTTCATCCCTTCTTTACACAGTGAACTCTGTAAACTTAATGTATGTATTTAGGGCTGTTGTGTTGAATTACCTTTTAAGGTTCCTATGATGTCCATTCATTTAGAATACACTGCAGGAGAAAACACAGCCCTGTTTTGGATAACTGCAGTTTTAACAGCACAGGGGAATATAATATCCTTACTTCTGTCGAAGTGCACATTTTAGTTTGAGAGATCATTCCGAAGTAGTTTATATGTAAGCTAGTATTTGTATGTGTAATTGCATAACTTGTAAAAATGAAGACGTTCAAGAAATGTTTTTGTTGTGGAACATTTATTGAACCTTAAATCACACACCATATAGAATCAGATGGTAAAGACAAACCTGTGTGCCTGTTCTGTATTGCTCCATCTTAATAGTCTGTGCTAAGGTGTACAAAGATCAGTTGGAGTCTTTTGACTGTTTGACCTCAATGAGAAGAAGCTAACACTATGGTATAAAACAAATAATCATTCTTGTCGGTTCAGTTTTTAGTTCTGTTTAGTTTATCTATATAAACAAGAGGATACATTTTCATGTGCAGTATGTAAAGATCATAAAAACACCAACACCTTGTAAAATCATGTCACTTATCAAAAAGAAATCAAGATGAGAAACATTTACATTTAATGACAAAACTGAATATACAACACACTAACGGATATGTCCAAAAATAAAAATGTATATTCACGCAGAAGAAATTAATTATTCAAAATCCATCAGTCTTTCTTCAAAATCTAACTGGAACTGGACCTTGAACACCAAGTTAAAATAAGTAAGTTAAATTTACTTTGGATAATGTGCTATAATAGTTTTGAGGAGAAAAACATTCTCATATTCTGGCTTCCTTTTTGTTTTTGTATTGTCTTTGTTGTCTATTTTGGAGACGCTAGCTAACACTAATAATGCTGTCAAGTAGCGTAAAAGGATGATAATGTGAGTGAAGGGAAACCTTGATAACTAAAGTGAACATGTTCTGTGTTATGACAGTAACTAGTCTACTGTGAAAGCTTTAGGCTAAACACTTGGGCAAAAAGACAAAACTAAAAACTAAACTGTCTAACCTTGCGATAGATGAGAACAACATCTATTGTTCTCATCTATTTTGGAAGGTCACACAAAAAGTGTGACCTTCCTAAATAATTAAATTGCTCATGCAATCCAGCACCACTGTTGCGTCTCTGGGCTCAACATTTTCTCTTTCAACTCATTCATTTCTTTTTCGTGTTTTTTCTGCAGTTCATCCAGGTCTCCATCTTCGGTCATGCCTTTCTTTTTCAACTCCTCAATTTCTTGTTTTTGATTCTTCAGCAGTTCATCCATTTGTTCTCTCTCATTTCTTTTATTTTCTTCCAGAAGTTTCTGTTTGAATTCATACAGTTTTTGTTCATGTTGTTTCTCTAATTTAGCCAATTCTTCCTTCTGATTTTGTTTCTGTTGGCTCAACAATTCCACTCTCAACTCATTAATTTTCTGCTGATGTTGGATAGACAGTGTTTGCTTTCTGATTCGACAATCTTCTTTGTTTTGGGTTGAAAGTTCCTTGTCCAAGTCTTTCATTTCTTGGCTGTGTCTTTTCTTTTCTTCATCAATTTGTTCCTTCTCCTTTATTCTGTTTTGGGCTGAAAGTTCTTTTCTAATGGTATTAACCTCTTTTTGGTGTGTTTTCTGCATTGTTCTTATTTTGTCCCTGTTTTCTTTCTTTTGGGTCAGAAGAATCAGTACCAAGTCAGTCATTTCTTGCTTATGTTTGTTCTGTACTTCCTCCATATCTTGCTTTAGACTTTTTTCTTTGTGGGTAGAGAGATCATTCAAGCGGTCATATTCCTCCTGCTTCTCCTGCATGGCTTTGTCTTGCTGTCGCTTCAGATCCATCACTTCCTTCATGTGTCTTTCTATCTGAGCTGCAAAGTCCCTTTCCTTGCTCTCTCTGAATTCATTGAACTCTTCAGCTTTCTTTCTGGCCTCCTCGTCATACTTCTTCTTCATGCCTTCCAGTTCTGTTTTATGGTTTTCCTTTAACTCTTTCAGATTCTTCTCCTCTTGTTCCTGTCTGATTTGGTCCTCTTCGATTCTTTTCTTTTCATAATTTGCCCTTTCATGATCATAGTCTTCTTGGAGCTTTTTCAGTTTAGTTTGCTCCTTATGTTGTCTCTGTTCATCTTCTTGTTCTCGTTTGTCCCACCATTCTTTTTGTTTTTTCTCCCACTTCTCTCGTTCCTTTCTCATTTCCTCTCTGCTCTCCTCCAGCTTTCTATCAATAGTTTCCTTAGATTCTGACTCTGATCTTATTTTTTGCTCCAAAGCTTCAACTTTTTGTTCCCACTCCCGTCGTTGAGTTTCATCCTGTTGTTTTCTCTTCCTGTCTTCTTCTTCTCTTATTTCCTTATCTTTCTTTCTCTCCTCACGTTCTTTGTTGATGTTCTCCTCCTTTTCCTGAAGTTGTTTTTCTCTGAGTTTGCTCTCATGTTCAATTTCTGATCTCTGTTCTTCCATTTTTCTTTTCACTGCTTCCATTTCTTTCTTATGTTTTCTTCCCAGTTCCTCCCTCTCTCTCTGCATCTCTTCTTCCTTCTCCTTCAGGATCTTCTCCACTTCTTTCTGTATAGCTGCCTCGGCCTCTTGCAGCATCTCATTGCTGTAGCAGCTGCCTCCATTTTCCTTCACCATGGTGTCAATCTTGGTTATCAGCTCACTGACTTGTGTCCGGTTTTGTTCCTCATAGTTATTGAACACATGGTATCTTCCTCCACAGTCAGTGATCAGTTTCTTAAAGGAATCATCACATTTTTTTTCTATGTACTCGTTAATGGGCCGCTTCTCACGTTTCAGTGAATCTCCTCTTGTGAAAAGAATGATGGTAAACTTTTCAGAATTTTCCCCAAAGATTTTCTTGATGAGTTTTAATGTCTCCTTTTCCTCTGGTGTGAGTCTGCCAATTTGTAACACCAACAGGAAGACATGAGGTCCTGGAGCCAGAAGACTGATGCATTTCACCATCTCCTCATTAACCTCTTCATGGGACAAAGTATTGTCAAAAAGACCAGGAGTGTCGACCACAACGACAGGACGACCGTTCACTTCAGTCTGTTCTTTCTGACAACATTTGGTGACTGATGTTTGGCTTGATTCAGCTTCAAACTCATCTCTTCCTAGAATGGTGTTTCCTGTAGAGCTCTTTCCATTGCCGGTCTTCCCTATCAGCACAATCCTGAGACACTCTGGGCTCTGCTTCTCATCATCACCTGGGGAATAACACATTTCACAAATAAAATAAAAATTAACATAAACCATTTCAGATTGAGTGTTGTAGCTGTAATACTTCACTACAAAAAAAAGAGACGGCATGGTTTTCCGTCAACTCTCGTGACATTGAACCACGCAGGAGATGGCAATGTGCCGTAATTGCTTTTCGGACATTAAAAGTAGCATAAAGATTAAACATTAAGGCCATTCCTATACAGTTCTCCAACCATGTATTTTATATGTATATGCTACATACTTCTGAGACATTATACCTCGCCATAACAAAAACAAACTAGAACTACTGTAAAAATAGACCTTTCTGAAAAACTTGAAACTAAACTAAAACTAGCAAATGCACTCCAGAAAATAACTAAAACTAAAGTAAAAAAATACAAAATAAAATAAAAACTTAATAAAAATTCAAAACTAGTATAACCATGGTACTTACAGCTGATAATGCTTTTTGTTCTCAGGTTGATCAGTTCAGCCTGTAGTGTGCTGATCTTTTCTATTTGGCCAAATGCAAATGTTTTTGTTGTGTAGCAGCATGGTTGGTCTTTGTAAGGTCTTAGTCTCATTTTTTCTATTTTGTCCAACAGCTCTGGGATCTGCTGCTGGTTCTTGATGTTGAGAACAACATATCTTCCTCCACAGCTCTGACAGAGATCCTGGATGCCATTATCTTTGTTTATAAACTTAACAACAGCTGGAGTTTTAGGATCTGACTCCACAGTGAACAGAATCATGGTGAAGTCATTGACTCGAGAGCTGAAAGTGTTCTGGATGGTCTGTAACTCTCCCTTGTCTTCATCAGTGAGGGGACCCACAGGTAGGACCAGGATGAAGGCATGGACGCCCTCAGGATCACAGAGGGAGATACACCTGAATGATTCCTCCATCACTGCCTCCTGACCTTCTCCATACAAGGCAGGCAGCTCCACCAGGGAAACCCGACGTCCACACACCTCTCCCTGATGTTTAACACACTCTGATGAGTTGGAGACTGAATGAAGCTCTGTCTGACCTAAAATAGCCTTGGCTGCTGAAGTCTTCCCTGCTCCTCTCCTCCCACACAGAACCAGGTTTAAAGCTGGTCTGATGTGTCCAGATGTTGGTCTGATGGTCTCTTCAGTGAAGGTGAGGAAGGTTCCTTTGTTTTCATGAACAATGCTCTCAATCTTCTCCATTAATAGCATGCGGTTGTTTTCAACCATGTTGTACTGTCTTCCTAAACAGTCTTGAAGGAGTTGATTTACAGTGTTACATTTATTCTCCTTGTGCGTGTTTATGACCATTAAGTATTGAAAGGCATCTTGACCGAACAAACTCAGGATTAACTCAAGTGTTCGTCTGTTCTCCTCAGTGAACTCAGAAGGCTTCACTAACAGCAGAAGAACATTTGGTCCAGGGAGACTAAGAGTCACACAGCTCTTCATCTCTTCTCTGATTGCTTCCTTAGACATACTGAACATGTCTGGAGTCTTCACTACTCTTAGAGGATTTCCTCTCCACATTCCATTGGTGACCTCACATTGCGTGTTTGGATTTATTTTACGATATTTCAACTCTTTGGTCCCAATGATGACTTTGCATAGTGTTTTCTTTTTGTCCTCCTTTTTTCCAAACATCACAATCCTAAGGTCACATGCTATAAAATAACAAAGATATAACTTTAGTTATAAGATTCCATCGACACATTTTGTCATCAATTCATCATATTTGCAATCCGTCATTAATTTAACAAAGAGGGATGCAGACATTAATGACTGATTGCGTTTTATTGTGTCAAAATTCATGTGCTCTCCTAGATTTACGAAAATGACCATTTTCTTGTAGAGCTAAATCTTTCTGACAAATCTCAGCCTGATGAAACATATCAAAATATCAACATACATCTCAGTGTTGTATTATATATTGCCACTGTATGTATCTGGATAAAACAACATGTTATGTACTTACACTGGTGGGACTGGGTATATGCACTGGGAGCTTTCACCTCTGTAAAAGACACAGTCATGTCAAGTACAACAGTATGATTCTACAGTCATTTGTGGTAATTATACAGTTCTCATTACCTACAGTAAATGACTGTTCTTCACTTACCAGCAGCATTTGTAGGGTCCAAGTAAAAACTGACATCTTCTGCTTGTTTCAGGCTTTCCTGATCAGAACCTGGTGCTGCATCCTTGAATACATCACATCTCACATGCTCTCCATTGTTCTCTTTTACAATTTGCCCCAAACGTGTTAACAGCTCTGGACGTTCAAGATTCTTCTGCTTCAAGTATCTGTATCTACACATTGTGATCATGTCTTTTAATGACTGGTCTAGTTCATCTTTGTCCATGAAAGCTGAACTATCCTGTCTGGGGGTTGATATCAGAACCAATGAATGATCAAATGGTTGATCACCTAAGTTTTCAAGGATTGATTGTAGCCTCTGTTTGTGTTTCTCAGTGAAGTCTTCAGGCTGTAGAACCAGCAGGAACACATGAGGGCCAGGATCAGAGAGTCTCACACAGTTTTCTACATGTTCTGTCAGTTTGTGTTCAGAGATGTCAGGAAGCAGCAGATCTGGAGTGTTGATGACTGCTATCATTTTCTCCTTTAACTGTCCTCTTTCTCTCAGACAGCGGTCTGGTTCTTCCTCAGTGTTGAACACAGTCTCTCCCAGTATGAAGTTCCCCACTGAACTCCTCTCAGACCAGCTGTTCCCCAGCAGAACAACCCTCAGCTCAGACACTGAAATGAAAATTTGTTCAACCATTTAAACCAGGGGTCTTCAATGTTTTTTTTAAGCCAAGGACCCCTTAACTAATGGCGTTTTTCCATTACATGGTACCTGCTCGCCTCGCCTCGCCTCACCTCTATTCTACTCTACTCGCCTTTTTTGTTTTACCATTATGAAAAAAAGTCCCTGGTACTCGCTAAAAGGTACTTTTTTTAGTATCACCTCCGTCGAGGTTCCAAGCGAACTGAGGCGATAGCAAAAGGTGACGTGAAAACCTGCAGACTACTGATTGGTCAGAGAGAATCGTTGATAGCGACAGACGGGGGTGTCCTGAACAAACCCACCATTTTTAAATAATTTAGTCAGCGGTGTTTTTTTTGCTGCCTCCAGCTTCTTTTGAAAAAAAATTGTCTTCTGGCTGTGGCAACAGCCACATGCCAAGAGTCAAAAACATCACACCTTCGACGTTCTGTGTGTGGGTCACGGCAGTTTCCTGCGGCGTCTCTACTGTATGACGACCAGCCATGCTCTCCTCACGCATGAGGCGGTACTAAATCTGCAATGGAAAATGGAGGACGGGGCATTGCGGTCGAGCCGAGCCGAGTAGAGCTGGTACTAGCAGTGGGTAAGCACCATAAGAGAGATGGAGCAGGGACCCCCTACTACATATATTGTATAAAATTAAGTTGCATATTAAACTGTGCCTACAATAACGTGTGGGGGTCCTAAAGCCTTTATACATACCTTTTAGTGCATAGAATACTAAGCTATTAAAATAATTGTTGGCATGTTTTTTCATGTTAAACATACATGTGGGTGGCTTACTTATTGACTACCTTACCTAAAGGCCAGTAAGCCTAGTATCACCAATGTTTTTTCCACAAATAGACTATTTTATATTTACTATTACTATTTACTATTTATATTTATATTTGCTAATAAATGTTGGATTCATGTTAAGACATTTTAGCTTTTTGAAAAAAACTTTAAAGAATGGACAATAATTTGGTGCCCCCCCCTGCAGTAACTCGGACCCACTAGGGTGATAAAGATCTCTGGTTTAAACAGTAACTGAACACAACATTTTTGAGTTAGTAACTTACATGTGCAGTAACTTGGGTGCAGAATCAATTGATAAACATAAACAAGTGTTGCAACAGCAACTCTTTGGCTTTTCCATAACAAATTAAGTAATTCTGAAGAAAAATCTCTGAAACATTCATGACAAAGCCTTATGGTCTTTTTCTTATAATAACGCATTATGTATACTAGACAACATCAAAATACTAGATAACATCAACCCCCCTGGACCCCCTGATAGTGACTGGAGTAAAAAAGACGCTTTGGTTCACTCAAGTGAAAAGTGAGTTATTACATTATTGAGATTTTCACTCATGAAAAACTGTGAATTCAAATGTAATCAAACACAAGAATAATTCAGACTCAGTTAAGTTTGACTCACTGTCAGGTGGCAGCCATGGAAAACTCCAGCTGCGCTTAAGGGGCTGGTCATCTGTAACTGTAAGGACACAAAAATAAACAGATTAATTCATGAATTCATTCATTCATTATCTCTGTTAAATGTGATCTCTAATGGACATGCTTGGGACACTAACAATGCCACCATTCAAATGTGTTATTATTGTGTTTTTTTGTATTAAGAACTGTGATTTATAAGTTCTGTTCAGAATATTTTCATGTTTGTCATACTGATATTACATGATTGGTCTGAGATTCAGCCAGTAGCCTGTTGACTTACTTACCATGAAGACCAAACACAGGGTGAAATAGTTAGCCTGGCTCTGTCCAAAAAGGTAAAAAAAATCCATCTACCAGCTCCTCTAAAGCTCACTGATTAACACATTATTGTTGAATAAACTGTACAGAAACTGAAGCTTAGAAAGATCACATTGTGATTATACGGGCTGATAAACCGGGAGGAAATCTAGCGTCTGAGATTTAGATGCAGGAGCTTCAAGCTCACTTTTATTCATGATATATAAAATGTTGAAGAATTCTCATTCAGTTTGACTCACAGTAAGGACGGTCAAGGGGAGGGCTGCTTCTGTGCTTCAGGGTATTCAAATCATCTATGAAAATACAAAAACACAGATATACATATATATTTAAAACCCCTTTAGACTGATTAGTAATACTCTATTCATGCACATGACAGAAACAGTGGTGGTCTTACAAGAGGTCTGTTTCCCATCCTGAACTTGACGGGTCTAGACAAAATGTCAGGCTTGTTGCATGTTGCATTTTCACAAATAGAATAAAGCTTTCACAAATCGGAAACTGTGTTTTTAAGAATCTTTAGCCTCTCTGGGATAATTTGGTCCAGATTTGATAAGTCTACGTATAGTGTTTTTCAATGTGGACCTTGTTCAAAGTTGTCATCATTTGAAAATAATCTGTGAAATCTCCCTTTATTGTGTTAAATAACAAAGACAATACAGCTTTCACAAATCTAAAAGTGTGTTTTAGACATAATTAATACTTTACCCTAATGACTAACACGCTTTCAATACAGTAAGAGGTTAAAAAAACAGAGGATCAGTCAGTCAGCAGTGTAAGTTATGTTTCCCTGCTGAATTGGAAGCCAACTTCAGCTTTAAGTTTCCCTTAAATTTCCCCTTAAGCGTCGTTCTCCAGCCTGCAGTTCAGAGCGGCAGCTGGGTAGCGCAAATCTCTTCTTTAAAATTTAGTCGTGAAGCCAACAGCAAAGCCCAACTTTATTTTTAATGAAATCAAACAAAGAGAAATGCTCTCCCCTCATCTTCAAATAGTCAAAAATCGATACTAGTGTAACCTACTTCCTTGTCCAGCTGCTGCAATAAATATGCACAGAAGAAGAAATCACTCTCCACAAAATCCATGTGAGAAGTATTTGATGGTTATTTATTTGTGCTTTAGAACATTATCTCTGCGTAACAATCACAAAGTAAGCTTTATTTATCTCTTTGTACAATGACAGATTCAAGTAGCTACTGTAGGATAAATATTTTTGTGAGAATAAATTCAGAGGTTTTAGAGTTCATAAGGCTGACCTTGTCGTCTCTGCTTCCCTGGGTTATGAGAGGCCATCTGTTTTTTTAGAAGTGATAAGATATTATAAAGGGAGTACGGGATATTGGCACCCAGGAAATAATTGGAAAGTTGAGAAAAGGCCTCTTCTGACCACAGGAAGCGGAGATGACAATGGAGCAGTTATTTGCAAGCGGTGAGAAGTATGGTACAGGTTGTGAAATGTCCTTGACTCTCAGTACTCCCTTAGTCTGCAGAAGATAAAGAAAAATACACAGGTATTCAGTAATATGAACATCATAAAACATTTCGTAACCAGTGTATATATTTGATAAATAGAAAGCAACTGTAAAATATCCCAAGAGTAACAAATGTCTGTTTTCGGCCTGGGAGTGTGAGAATCAAGGTAACATTTCATACATTGCGTTAACTCATGGAGGGATCCGGCAGGAACCGAGAAGATCTGGACTGTAGCCAAACTGATGACAGCACCACCAGAAGATGGGACAGAAATGGATAAAAAGACAGGTTTCTAACTGGGCGACATCAGATGCTGGCGAGACTCTGTCAGTTTGTTAGGACAGATAGACTTATGTTGTAATATCTGATCCTTGTGCACAAGTGTGTATTCTGCATTATCATTCGCTAAAGTTTGTTATATTTTAACTGAACAAATCCTGAGTTTTATTTCTGATCTACCAGTAAACAAACACTTAAGATTTGAGGGTGTGAGGTGTAGTGATCTAAGTGGAGTCAGATAGGTTATTTTGGCCTCTTTGGCCAGACCGGTCATCGGTCAGTATTTTATTCCTTCACTACACAACACATTAATTCTGCTGGTATAGAGATGGACTGGAGTATGTGACGTTAGCTGTCCTGGAGGTCCGTTTCAGAGAATAGGTTTAGTGAAAACTCTGAGTTTTTTAACCCTGAGATGAGGGAAACTCTGGGTTTTCTGTTTCAGAAAGGGAGGTTAATCAAACCTGAGAAAGAGGTAACTCCAGCCCGTTTCAGAAAGAGAGCTAACTTAACCTCAGATTCAGTTACTATGGTAACTGAGTCTGTGAACCTAACCTGGTCGGGAGCAGGTTTATTTCAATAAATGTTAGGCAGACTATAAAACGTTTTTGTTCCAAACATGGCATTTCCTTGTGTCAAGGATCCCGTTGATGAAGAAGCTGTATTACTTCACAGAGAGTTAAACATACGTCGGAAGATGATATTGAGGCCCCGACTATAGATGCATTTTCATTTCCAGATACTAGCCTACCTATTTGAGCGGTATCGTTTTTCTTCCCAGTCTATCAGTTATGTAGCCTACATACCCTTATCCGTCCTCATATCACGAACGTCACCCATCGTGGACATGCTCTTACATCCCAGCAGATTCTTTGTGTCACATTAGGTTTTTTGCAAATGGCAATTTTCTTTACAACATTGGTGATGCGGAGCATATTAGTAAAGCCACTGTAAGCAAGGCCGTAAGAAGAGTGTGACTCGCTCTGAAACGTTTGTGCAGTGTTCCCTGGACACACACCAGTGAGAGCCATTAAAAAGGAGTTCCACAGTATTGCAGGTGAATGATGTAAACCCTTTGAAATAAAAGATTATGAATTATAATTCTGTTAATGATGGTGCTGTAGCCTCAGAATAGGATTAGTAGGCTTAGGACTTTTTCGCCCGCAGGATTGCACCTAAATGAAATAGATTATAGGTTCAATACCATTTCACTAGTCATATTATACTTAAGATTAAATATGAAATTAATACACTATATTCGAACTTACGCATTTACTCTAGCAGCAATTTTCTCTCAGAGTTTGTTAAACCACCTTCCTGAAACGGACCCCTGCAGAGATATACCCATGGGTATATCTCTGAGGGGCCGTTGTGTCTACACATGCTTGTTTGTCTTTGTTTTAGTTGGATAATGGACGGTTATTAATTGAAGAATTATTGATTACTAGTGCTGTGCCCGTTTGGAGTGCGTGCTTGTTCGAAAAGGCCGATAGAGAGCCGAAGTCACGCCCTTCTACTTCCGGTCCATGGGACCTATCTTTAAATATGAACGGGAGTGAACAGGGCGAGGCAAATTATTTTTTGATCCCGTTTGAATTGAGCCATGGATTACAAATATGATGATCGTCAATTTAAAAGAGAATTTTTCAACCGAAGAAAGTCTCAGTTTATTGTTAAACTGTTGAAGTATAAGACTGTGAAAATACGTAATTAGAAAGACTACACACTTCAATGTGGCATGGATGATGTCTCGCTGAAGCTACGATGTCTGTGTGTATCGTACCAGGGAGGTAACGGTACTCAAATGAGCATAGGATCTTGCTTGTTCTTTTGCTTATCTGCTGAAAACACTTCACTGGATAAAACACATCAGGTAAGATAACGTTACATGTGTTGTGGAACAGAGCAAAGCTAGCTCGCTAGCGAGCAAGTTGAGCATCAAGCTAGGTGACGTAAATTGTGTGAGACGAGAGATGTAGTTCACTGAACATAAAACTAAGTGGTACTACAACAAACCTACGGCTAACTGAGACTTTCTTTGGTTGAAAAATTCTCTTTTAAATTATGAACATCATATTTGCAATCCATGACTCAATTCAAACGGGATCAAAAAATAATTCGCCTCTCCCCGTTCACTACCGTTCATATTTTTTCCGAATTAAGGTCCCATGAGGTCCACCGGAAGGGGCGTGACTTCGGCTCTCTATTGCTTGGTTCCCAGTATTTTTTTTCCTACAACTTTATTTAACTATAGGCGAGATTCAATCAGGCGTGGCTCAGCTGGCAGCTAATCTAGAGATTCGGCGTGTTCTTTTTTTTTCCTCTAGTGGGCCGGGCGGGGGAAAGATGGAGCCTTGACTGCTGGAAAAGCTGCTATAGTGTGTACGGATGTGGCCCGGGCAAGGTAAGAAGGGAGCCAGTTCAGCCTGCCAGCCAGCAGCTTCCCCGGCATCTGCTCTTAGACAGCGTGCAGAGACCGGAGAAATGTGCACAACAGCAACAAAACAACGTGCTGGAGAGCCCCAGAACCTGGGCGTAACATCTAACATGCGTCTGTGTACGATTAATTACATGAATTGCATGTAAGATAGGCAGCAATCAGTTTGTGGCAGATGATCACTTTTTGGCATGACAGGCAATCAATGAGCCTTGTAGTTCTAGGGCTGTAGCAACTCCCCGCCTCCGCTGCGGTAGGCTACTGCGCATGCGAGAGACACACAGAGATTCCTCGATTAGCATAACTGGTATTGCTAAAGTATAAATGTACCTTTTTAAAGAGCAGTTGTCTGTCATTATTTGTGTACGTGTTGTAATAACAGCTGGGTGTGCAGAGGGCTATTGCACAAAACCAGGATAAGGGATTAAGCCGGGATATTCCAGTTATCCTGGATGAATTTAGCCTTGACTTGGTTACACAAAAGCAGAGGCACCTAAGTTACCATGGGGATTTATTCTGTGCAGCTAGCCTGCTCCTGACCAGGTTAACAGCCAGGATTTATACATCCTGGAGCCTTTTCTGTTCCCTCAGCAGTGGTTTTACCTTATTTTTATTAGCCTGCATTAAAATACAACAGGTGCATTTGCTGTTCAGTAAAGCACTATTATTATTTAAAGTTGTGACCATTATTTTTATAATTATTCATGTGACAGTCATTGTTACTGTTAGATTGCTGGATGAAAACTGCTTGTTGTTAGAAGTTTGCTGAATATTTTATGGCAGTTGTTGAGATAATTGGAAAAGCCTGATACAGTCGCAAATGTGTTTTAAATGAAATCTGTAATGAAGGATAATATATAAAGTACTATACATGTGTTAGTGGTTCTAACAATGGCAGACTGGGCAGGGACAAATACACCTTTAATTATTTTAGTTGATTAATTATTTTAGTATTCTTTAACAAAGGATCATGTATGTTCCTCTTCCATGTGCATTAAATTTGGCATTCTTAGCACACAATTTGTGTTCTCTCCAGTGTACTGGGACTATATTTTGGGAGGATTGAACAATTATTATAGGTTTTTATAATTGTACAAGCCTCCCTAATTATAGTCTTAGATCACTGGACCAGTAACTATATAGTATAGACTACTGTACATTCATGAAACAACAGGGAGAGGACACCTCAATGGTTTGACCTTATATTTTGCTGAGGGGAAATAACTGATGAATATACTGTATTACAGTCGTGTTTACAGTGTGCATTATACTTATCACTTAATTATCTTGATAGTTTCTAGATTTCAGAGTTTCTGTCTTTCTTGTCTATGTCCATATATAGCATATACTATGTAAAGAAAGAAACTCTACCTCTGTAAAAAAAAAAAAAATTAATTATTAATTGTTATATTAATTATTATTACTAATTATTTCCACAAACTAACAGTTGTACATGTAGTATATGAACATTCTTTTGGAAGAATTCGGGTTGGTCGTTCTCCAAGCTCTCTGCAGGAGTTTGTAAATTGATGCTGAAAATCATGAATTGTAATAAACCTTTTTATAATCAAGAACAGTAACGGCGGATTCCTCTTCATACAACATCACAGCATTATTATTAAAGACACCACATAGACTTTGCCTGAAAAGCGAGTAGTGGGAGTTAATATGTTACTTAGGAAATTTAAATTTTAGCACATACTTCTCCAGAGGGAGAGAGAGATATTTACGCATCGTAGGCCTATTCTAGAATTGTAGATTAGTGGTTGTAATTGATGGTAAATTTCCCGCGTAACATTAGGCTGTCTTCTGCTCACTTTTAAGGCAAAGAAAACAACTGTTCATTTGTGCAAATAATTACCCTAACTCCTTGAATGGTATGATTATGACGGTTTCAATTCAGGGCAGTGGTCAGTAAATGCATATTTTTAGGCGACTTACGCATTCAGTCGGTCTGCGATCGTCTGCCACACTTTCTCTCACTGTTTCATTATAGCGGCCGTGTTTCTTTTTTACAAATAATGTGTTTCACGTTATCATAGTACATCCATAAGAAGCTGCTGCTCACTCTGTGTAAAGTATGCACAATAACGTATTCTCCATTTTAGCATCAGTAAATCTGTTATCGACCTCGCGGTCTGTTAATAAAGCCGTGAACGTGCATCTATCTGAATTACTTCAGCCTGGCTCGACCTAGTCGCTCCTCCTCAGCCTGGCTTGGCCTTCGTGAAACGCACCAAGCCAGGATGCACAGATTAGACTATAGATCAAGCCTCACTTTATCTGTTATCCTGGATTTATAAACTCTACTTTTGTGCAATACCCCCCAGGTCAGTGCTCACATTCACTCCTTCACTGTTTACCTCATACATGTGTGATAGCCAATTAATATCTGCATTTTTTTTTTAAGAACACCCCTTTTTGGGACTGTATCCACAGTTCATTTATTGGTCCCTGAGTCCAGAGTGGTGCCCCATTTATGATATATATATATATATATATAGGCCTATATATATTATTTATATATCAACATTCATAGCTTTATTAAAGCAGCCATATTATGCCCATTTTCAGGTTCATAATTGTATTTTAAGGTTGTACCAGAATAGGTTTACATGGTTTAATTTTCAAAAAACACCATATTTTTGTTGTACTGCACCGCTCTCTCTCACTGCTGCAGATCCTCTTTTCAGCTGGTCTCTGTTTTAGCTACAGAGTGAGGCCTCTTTTCTTCTTCTTCTTCTGTACTATCTTTGATTGCACTGCACATGTGCAGTAGCTCAGATGTAGATCATGTCAGCTAGCTAGCTCCATAGACAGTAAAAGAAAGGCTGTTCGGTCAGTTACAAGGCAGGATTAGCTGGGAGACTTCTAAATGAGGGCGCACATGTAAGTAGTTCTTTTGTAGATTATGGTGAACTTGTGTGTGTTGTAGCAGTGCTTTGCTATTGAGAACGAGGTAGCATGCTAGCGTTAGCATTAGCGTTAGCATGCTAACGAGCTAATGGTTGCGGTTAGCCTGCTCGTTTCGGCTTGTGACGTCACAAGCCGTGCCGATTTTGAACAGCTCACCCAGAGACTGAAAGGCAGGACACATTCAGAAACTGTATCTCACTCTAAACAGCATGGATGGATTTTTTTCAAAGTTTGTATATGTGTGGAAGCACCAGAGACACAACATAACACCCCAAATCCCAGAAAAAGTGATTTTTTCATAATATGGGCACTTTAATATTGTTAGCATACCTTTGATGATTGCTAATAACCGAACCTGTGCCTCCTAAATCCCAACACAGCAAATGTCTGCTGCCTGGACAATAAACTGGACTATATTTTACACAATTTCATTCCTTTATGTACTGTAAATTTTTTTTTTTTTTTTTACAATAAAGTCTCTCATAGTTTGGCTTTGAGGAATTTGTGGATTTATGTGAACAGTGAGAGAACGTTATCCAGATTAATGAAATCTGACTGGACTCACCAGATGTTGCAGTCTCCATGATGTCACTTTGCTGGAAACATCAGAGACTAATTCACCTGGAGGAAAGAATAAAATAATTTAGGTTCTCTTACACTAAACTCTCTTATTTACTCACACACTCAGACAGCCACAATTAAATAATGAATAAGTGTGAAAGTTGATATATTTGGACAAAGAGTAATTACTTAGGTTACTTGTGCTAGTGTAGGGTGACCAGACGTCCCTGTTTGACCGGGACAGTCCCGATTTGACCGCCATGACAGTCCCGATTTTGAGTTGCATGTCCCGAGTCCCGACAAAAGCCTGCTGGGACGCTAAAATGTCCACTATGAAATTGTCCCGGTTGTCAGCAATTACATAGCCGACGTGGTCTTATTATAGCCCGATCATGAACTAAACCCATGTAAAAAGACTAAAGCGTCCAGCGTATGATTTTAACAATGTGTGTGTGTCAGTCAATTGTAGCGGTCTGTGTCTGCATAATCTGTGCAGCTAGCCTTACAATGTACAATGAACAACACATTGACTGACGAGAGGAACCCCATGACCATTCCCACCTTGAAGGCGATACTTGTCACATGGGCCAATTTTGCTGACACTGTGCGCAATTTCACAGTAGGCTTTCAGCCAAGAAATTGATTCATGAGCAAATTCACTCCTCTAAATGAGATTACATTTGTGTGTGTGTGTATTGTTGGTTAGAATAACACTGGTAACACTTTACGGTAAGGGTACATGAATTATCATGAATTCATGCAGGAATGAATTGATGTATGTTCTATTATGCATTATGTAATTAATGATTTATGTATTACTGCATTGTTTAATATCCTATGAATCATCAGGAATTGACATGTTCATAGTCTGTCATTCGTGACCTCATACATGAACAACACAACTAAAGCATTAGGTACGTGGGCACATCATTATGAATTATGATTTATTAAGCATGATTATGATTATTTATTTTTCTGCAAAAAATGTGGTCATCACTGCGCAAATTCTGATTTGAACACAACTTGTGCATAATGATATAGCCACCGTACCTAATGCTTTAGTTGATGTGTTGTTCATGCATGAGGTCATGAATGAGGCTATGAACTAATGTCAATTCCTGATGATTCATAAGATCTAAAAGAATGAAGTAATGCACAAAACATGAATTAATTTATCCATGAATTCCTAATCCATGTACCCTTATCGTAAAGTATTACCATAACTTTAGTTCAAGCCTGTGGCAGCAGTTCCAAATAATTGGTTTAGTGCCACACAATGCAAAATACCTTTTCACAAAGTTTTTCACAAGTTCAGTGGGTGCATCATTTCCAAAAGAATGCTTTAATTCTGAAAAATAAAGTTGGTCCCACACAAAACTCACTCAATGTCTTTTAATATTATTTCTTAGATATGTAGGCTATATATACCAAGAACATTCATGAATATTAACTGAGATACCCCATTATGTTGTGAGCACATGTTCACGTTAAAAAGCGTGTGCGTGCACGAGCACTACGGTCACGCGCTAAGTGTCCCGGTTTTGGTTCCGGGAAATCTGGTCACCCTATGCCAGTGTTGCTCAATCAATGTGTCTTCTGATCTCTGAGAATACAACTGACATTGACATCACAATCATCAGACAATAATAAAAACATTAACAGTTAAGATAGATAGATAAGGTGAAAACTGTAATATTTGACAGTTTGATTTTATTTGGTTGCACTTTTAAAAATATTCTCAGGAGAAACAGTAGGCTACCCTAACTAGGAGTGGTAGCCATAGCTACATGTTATGTTTATAATTTGTAAAATCTAAAGCATCAAAAGTTGCCCAAATGTCCGCTAATGTAGGCTAACTTTAATGAGTTATATAGCCTAACTCTTCTTCCTGCAACTGAGGCGCTGGTAATCTAAAATGGCGGAAACATGAATGTCACCTACCATAGGCCTACATAAAACCATTTAACAACTTAAGACCTTTTTCAGTTTAAACTTTGACTAAAACGACGTCCTCTCAATTCTCAATTCAAGCATTAGACAGAAAAACGTCAGTTTTCTAGCAGACACTTAGACAACATTTCTAACGGATGTCACTCGTGAATCTGAATCTGTATCTTAAATAATCAATTCTCCTGATCGATCCGCGTTTACCGACATACCCCACTCATCTAGGCTACTTGCTTTATTTTATTCTCTAGAGCTATTACAGTAATCTGGTTAAAGTTGTGTTTACTCACCAGCTGAAATGTCTGCTGTGTCACCAGTGTAAACAAAAGCGAAAGTTAAAAGTGAGGTCGGTCGGCTCATTAGGGCGTGACTGCAATGTTCAGGGTTTTATTTTGAAATTACATTTTTCAAAATCCCTTACTTTTCATTTTAATTGTTAAACAATTGAATTCCTGTCATGTGCAGTTTAATTGATTTTTTTTTTTTGTTAAAATGTAACATATTTTGTTTTATTCTATTCCAGTATTATTTCATTGCAAAGGTGTTCTTCCTCACATCCAAAATGATCACCATGACGAAAAAACGGATTGTTATTTCGCGCAGACTTTTTCACTCTTTATCATACATAAAACTTTAACTCTACATTAGTGAAGTATCTGCAGGTCAGTGTTTATTCAGCTCCCCTACTACCTAATAGATATTATAGCCTACAAATTCATGTTTATGATTTGAACACAGTCAGACATTATTTCATTAAAGACAAAACACTGTTTGGGTATTTGTTGGGTATTTGTAAATTATAGCGTGTGGTCTAGACCTACTCTATCTGTAAAGTGTCTCGAAATAGCTCTTGTTATGATTTGATACTATAAATAGAATTGAATTGGATTGAACTGTAGATATTGTTTGTTCCGACATAGAAGCAGGTAGGTGTAGCCTACCTGATATAAAAGAAAATCCATATTTTACATTAATATGTGACAAAAAATGTAAT
This sequence comes from Sander lucioperca, assembly GCF_008315115.2. Taxonomy (NCBI): domain Eukaryota; kingdom Metazoa; phylum Chordata; class Actinopteri; order Perciformes; family Percidae; genus Sander; species Sander lucioperca. The sequence goes on from NC_050174.1 coordinate 47,854,780, forward strand.
TGGTCTAACCACAACCCCAAACCATTCTTACAGGTTCAAATTGTTCAAATGCCACAAGCATGAACAGAAAAGGTAGACAAAATAAAAACTAGCAAATGGAAAAAACTGCAACAAGCAGTGTTGTGTGAGGCTCCAATCATCAGTGGTTGATGTTACAGCTCCATCTGCTGGACATGGAGAGACAAACAGACGGAGGCTCCCTGTGCACATCACCTCAAGACAAAATAATTGTGAGCGCATTTAGAACTCCACCTACTTTCACACCTGGTCATCATTAGGATGAAACAAAGTTGTAGCAGTCAGATTACTGCTTTTACAAAGTTACTAGAATTGTGACATGGGAGTGAGTAAAATGGTTTTCTCGTCTTTCACTTATTCCTTTCTCCTCCAAGTCCTGTGATTCGGATCACTTTTGGTGTCACATTTCCACTTTAAAGAGTACAAATACATACTAGAGAAGGTTGTGTGTGTTGAAGTCATATGAGTGATGTTTAATAGAGAAATATTGTGCTCCTTCTTCACGACTATAAATATACTCTTAAAATAAGAAACCAGTAAAATGTACTGTCCTGAGTCACCTGTTATGGATCCTGGAGAGGAGATGGATCACCTCTGTGTTTATGCAGTGGTGTTGTATTAGACGGAGCTCCTCTGTTCTACTCACTGAGAGTTTTGCAGTCTTGACTTTCTGACTGACCTGGACTAGCTAACATATGTCCATGAGCCTGAACATTAAAATGAAACCACCTATTTCACCACAAGGTCTATTCAGTAGCTGTTGTTGGAGCTTTCTGCCATGTCACATACTTTCCTCAGAAGCACAGTTGTCTTTGAATTATAGATTTACATTGTTTTCTGAACACTTTAAAGACTTATTGTGTGTGTTGTTTAAACAAGTCGCCGTTAACTACACATTCGAGTTAATCGATAAAATCGATTTATCGCCCAGCCCTACAACTGTGTAGTATTTGTTAGTTTTGTATTGCCAGACATCAGTAGGCACTGGCTGCTCAAACTTTATTTAATTAATCACTCCCAATCATCCTCCCAAAAATTTAATAAAAAGTGGTGAGGAGCTATTTTCATTATTACCTGCTTACATTTAATAATAGCTGTCACACTAAAAACTGACTAAAGGCTGTCACGCTAAGAACCTAATGGCATCACTTTTGCCTTTTATTGTACATTTTATCTGGGTCTATTGTTAAAAGGGTTTCAGATATGGTGATATTTAATTGCTGCAAATACCTGTCTATTACTACAAGACCAAGTGGGGGGTTAACATAAAGAGTAAGCAGATTTTCAAATATACTCTTAATTCAACTACTAGGTACTAAAGAGTAGCCTACCAGAAAATCTGACAACTCTGAAAATCTTCTTGACAAAAAGGATTAATAGTTTAAATAGATGGCTACTGCCGCCTTATTGTGTTCCACCGTGCGTCCAACAACCGCAGCAGCACTGTGTTGGAGTACTTCAGTGGCCAAGTATGGAGTCCCCTCGAGGGTACGGACAGACCATGGTGGCGAGAACAATGACGTTTGCCTGCCGATGAATGTCTTTAGAGGTTCTGGTAAAGGCAGTGCCATAAGAGGAACAAGTACACACAATCAACGGACTGAAAGACTCTGGAGTGACATGTGGCGTGGAGTAATCAATGTTCACCATGACCTCTTCAGTTTTCTTGAGAGAGAGGGTATAGTGGACCCTGATAATGAAATGCATCTTTGGGCACTGCACTATGTACGTATATTTACCAAGGATTAACAGAGACTTGAATGCCTTCACGAACCAGTGGAACCACCATGGTCTAAGGACAGAGATGCACCAGTCCCCCTTGCAAATCTTTGTTAGGGGTTGTTAGACAGATAGCACAGCAGGAGCAATGGGTGGTGACCGTGCTGCTCCAGCAGGAGAGGCTGAAGCTGCAGGGACTGGGGACGAGGATGCTGCAGGAGAGGTCCCTGATATCAACTGGCCTGAACGAGTGCAAGTGCCTCAAACACGCTTTACTCTGGACACAGTGTCACTCTTCAACTTGTTGAGTCATCACAGTGATGACTCAACAAGTTGAAGAGCAGCTTGACCCTCTTGGAGGCCGCAGAGTGAACCTTGGCATTGAAATCCTCAGAGATGTCATAACTTAATTAATATAAATATATATATTATACACACTGAGGGTAATTTTTGCTTGCAACTGACTGTTTGTGCCAGTGAAGTGACTGAACAAGCAAATTGTTGTTTATTTTCATTTTTTCTCTCTTAAATTTGTTTGGTATATCTTTTGTCTGTTTTCTGCAACCAGTCTTAGTTGTCAATGTGATTTTTGGCCCCCTTTTTATTGCCTAATCTATTTGCAACCTTTACAAATTTGTCATCGCCTGTTCCAGTTCCTGTTTATAAATGTATGTTTCAATGTTTGTTAAATGTTTTTGAATAAATATTTTCATATTTTGAGTCCATTTTTAATTTCCATTTATTTTTAGTATCTACTTAGGAAATTCAGTTGCTAAAACAAAATACTACACATTAAGTCAGCATTGAGATGTGTGTTACTCAGACATATTTACACCTGTGCTAGTAATTTGACCACTCTGTTAACCTTTGAACTGACACATATATGACACAGGAGTCAAGATGGATGGGGCATTTGTAAGTATTTTATTCTGCAATAGGACACAACCATTCAGTTCAGGATGATAAATAGATGGCTTGCTTCCACCACATCATGAAAATCATACTTTGCTGTAGGTTACTTTGTTGAAATCAAAAACTTAAAATTGCAGGCTTTAGTTTGTGCTCATGCTGTAATCTTACAATAAAATAAAATTGAAATAAAATACAGATTAAAATGACTGTGTACCTTTTACAATAATGCCACAACAACAATGTCTAACAGTTAAACAAAAACTAGAACGGATTCTTTAGAATAGAATAAATGAGATAATCCCATGTTTTACATGACCATAGTTTATTAGAGGGAATAATTTATATATTTTCCTCTGCTGCCACCCTCAGGAATGTTAGAGCAACAGTAGGCAAACTGCTTTAGCTCAGTCAACAAGAATAAATAAATGCTTTTTAAATGATATAACTATACTCCACATATTTTAATATACAGCCATATGTATAAATAATAAATAAATAGTAAAATAACACCCACGTACATACTGGGGATTTTCTTTCGGCTTCTTAACAAACAGCAAAGGAGATCAGTGCCTCAGGAATGTTAGAGAAACAGTAGGCAAACTGGTTTAGCCCAGTCAACAAGAACAAATTAATGCTTTATAAATGCTATACTCTAGTTCACATATTTGAACATATAGTGATATGTAGAAATAATAATAAATACAAACTAAAATAACACCCAATGTGAATAGCCTACTATTTTTATTAGGCTACTCAAATAAGCTGCAAAGGAAATCAGTGCTTAAATAATGTTGCCTGACCTCCTTCTTAACTTGAGTGATTACAGTTCAAATTTATAGGTGTCTAATAAGCACCTTAAACGTTTGGTGGTTTATTAAACGTGTGGTGGCGTTTATTAAACGCCAGGTGGCGCCAAAAACGGCGTTCAAAACGCCGTGAGAATTGCGAAGTATATTGGCAGCCATGATGCACATCACACTAATTATTTAAAAAATTGTACAAGTTGTTCTTGCTAAACCTGCAATAAATGTAGTATTGACCTGAAATGTCAAAACTTCAAATAACTTTATGTATTAGTGCACTCTAATTCACACCTGAAACATATTTAAAACAGATCCATAGAAACATCTAGTTGCTCTTTACACATTTTGGGGCAATTAAAGAGCCAACAAGTTTAAAAACAGACAGTTTCAAGTGAATGTCTGCAGCTAACTGGTCTGTTCAGGCCTTCCTCCTCTTCTTCATCACCACCATCTGGTTTGCATTTGTCTGAGTGAAACTCACCTATTCTCATTTAAAGCTGCACAATGTGGGCCCAGGACATCAGTGATAACCTGCTGCCTTCACTAATGCATATCACAATCCTGACATCAAACCCGACTGTCCACATTCTAGACAATCCGACTGGAGCTGAGTGTAAGGAAAAAAACTCAAATAAGGAAAAACAACATTCAATTCTGTCATTTTCACAGGATAACAACTGCCTACTTCCACTACTCGCAATGTCTCTTATTGACTTAAAATATGGATGTGTTGCACATTTCCTTTTTCACAATAACAAGGACTATTTGAACACGTAGATTGATTTTGATGTGAATAGTTGGTCAATATTTATATTCAATTATATACACATTTCACCTAGAAAAAAATTATACAAAGTGCATTTTATCAGAACTGTGAAGGTGTCAAACATAAGAGCTCATTATAGAACAGTGACACAGCTTTTTGGTGAAACTTAGAGGAAGCATGAGCTCACAACAGTCTCATAGGGGGAGACCAACACCAGTAAAGTAGCAGGACACGAAACCATTCACAGTACGTTAAGAATATACAACATTCACAGGGGACATTTTATATTTGTAATACTTTAACTCGATTTCATGATTATACTTACATACTCTTACTGAAGAACAGAAGAACATTTTCAATGAAGGGCTTTTAGTTAACATAGTATTTGTACAGTGTGGTATTAGTACTTTTACTGAAGTAAAGGATCTGAATACTTTCTCCAGCACTGAATAACACACGCATCTATTTAGTGAACTCTGTACAGCCTCATTTTCCATTGGGAACAATGTAACACAACCAAAACTGTCATATGCTGCCTGGATCCCTCATTAAAGTGAAAAAAGCATTATATAATATATAATGCATTTTTTAAATGTATATATATATATATACACATGGACATGGGTTAATTCCAGCAACAATGTCTCCAAACAATCCCAGTGATTTTCACTAACATGCAGCCAAGAGAAGCATGTTCCAGCTTTAAACAAGTATTACTATTCAAGGTGACAATATCTATAAATATAGGAATTTGTAAATTAATGTTTTTAAAAGGAACAATCAAAGATGAGTTACAATATAACAGACTTCATAAATAGTACACAGTGGATTAGCCAAACATCTAACAACTCACTTAGGAGGACTTATCTGACATTTTAGTAAATTATCTTATTTGCACAGCTTTCAAGTCTAATTACAGTCTGTTCATACAGATTTATTTTAGCGATATGAGAGCTAGCTTAGCACAAAGACTGGAAGCAAGGGGAAACTGTTAGCCTAGCTCCATCAAATAACTTTAAAACTCTTATTTATGCATATGCAGACATAGAAAAAAAGGCAGTTAGCTGACAATTTTAAAAGATTTACTGACCAACAAAAGCTGCATATTAAGAGTCCTGTCTTTAAACTGGACAATTCGGTTTTGCCATGTTTCATAATTTAAAACAAATCCACCTTACATTTGGATGGCTTGTGACTAGTTTGGTAGCTAACTAGCTAAAAAAGACAGTTGCAGTAGCTTGAGGGAGTGTTTTTTGAGTTTTGATTATAGTCAGTGCTTCCAGTAAGCTAGTAAGTGAAGCAAATCTACCAGCCACCAGCATTTGGCGTGTAGATGGTGCTAACTTTGAACCCTGTCTGAGGGTGAAGAAGAAAAGTGATTTACATGAAGACGCCAACGTAAATGTCTTAATGGAGAGACAACAAGATTCGGGAAGTTCTGTCGGTAAGGGCCAACGCCAAAATTGTCAAAAAATGTAAGGAACAGATCTACCCAGGCGCCATCCCTGGCCTAGATCAAACAGATTATTTACAGTAAGTAAGAACGCGCCTTAAAGGAAAAATCTCCTGTTGGGTGCTACATGTGTAAAAGGAAAACTGAAGACATTGTCCAGAGTTCATATGAGAAAACGGCTTTACTGTCACATAGTGAACTGGGGTTTGAGAAAACCTACAAAACATCCAGAGAACTGGATTAGTAGCCATATCATTTGATTTTTAGTCAGAAGTTCCCATTTCTACACACTTCAACAGACTACTTTTTGTTTTTTTGTTGTTGTGAGTCATATGGCTGTATTAATGTCTTTTCCCTGTGTGTCGATTTTTTTTCCTGAATAACTTTGTGTAATCTGAAGATGGAGACATTGATCTGTAGTGTAGTCAATAAATGTAAACCTGCCACCTTTGTCATAGGGCTGTCTGCAGTTTGTGTGTTTCTAACTCAGAAATATATAACATAATAGAAACAACAGAAACAACAGCAGCACAACCACAGAAAATGTCCATTTTCTTCTCTTATGATGGTACTCTTCTTGGAGCTTCCTGAAGCTGGTTTTCCCCTCCTCTAGGCTTTGTTTATCCTCTTGACGTATTCGTTCCCAGGTCTCCTTTCTTTCCTTATCCCAGGCATCTCGATCTCTCTTCGTCTCTTTTCTAAACAGCTCCAGCTTCCTCTCAGCGCTTTCCTTTAGCTCTCTTTCTAACTGAACTGTTTTCTCTGAAGCTTCCAATTTTCTTCTCCATTCCTGTCGCATAGTTTCTTCTTGTTTTTTGCGTCTCCTCTCCTCTTCCTCCCGTTCTTTCTTTCTCTTCTCACGCTCCTTGTTGATGCATTCGTCTTTTTCCTGTAGCTGTTTTTCTCTCAGTTTCCTCTCCTCTTCTTTGATTTTCTTTTTCAGTGTTTTCAAGTCTTCCTCGTGTTTTCTCCGGAGGTCCTCATCCTTTCTCTTCATCTCTTCTTCCTTCTCTTTCAAGAGCTTCTGCACTTGTATGTATCCCTCTGTGTTGTCAAACATCTCATTGTTGTAGCAGCCGCCATTTTCCCTCACCATGGTCTCGATATTGGTCAGCAGCTCTCTGACTTGTGTGCGGTTTGTGTCATCTTTGTTGTTGAAGACCTGGTATCTCCCTCCACAGTCAAAGATGAGTTTTTTGACAAAGCCATCACAGTTTTCGACATAACTATCAAATAACTGATCCTCCAGATCGTCTCCTCTGGTGAATATAATGATGATGAAATCTTCAGACTTCTTGCCAAAATATTTCTTGATCAGTTCCACAGAGTCTTTTTCCTCTTGTGTGAAGTTCCCGATCTGCAACACCAGTAAGAACACATGAGGTCCAGGAGACAACATGCGGATGCATTTTTGAATCTCCTGCTGAACTTCATCATCAGACAAAGTCTTGTCGAACAAGCCGGGGGTGTTCACGACAACCGCTGGCCGTCCATTAATCTCTCCCGTTGCTTTCTTACAAGACTTGGTCGCTGGCTTCGGTGTGATTCTGGGTTTGAAGTGCTTTTCGCCCAAAATGGTGTTTGCTGTTGCACTCTTCCCACTGCCAGTCTTCCCAATCAGCACCATTCTGAGACACTCTCTGCTCTGACTCTCATCATTACCTCCTATGGCAGTCTTTTGTTTCACATCCTGCAGTTCAGCTTCAAGTCTTGAAACCTTCTCCATCTGAGCCTTGGTGAATATGTCCTTTGTGAAGCATCTGGATCCTTCAACTCTTGTTTTTTCCACAGCATCCAAGAACTCTGGGATCTGCTGCTGGTCCTTGATGTTGAGAACAACATATCTTCCTCCACAGCTCTGACAGAGCTCCTGGATGCCATTGTCTTTCTTTAGAAACTTAACAACAGCTGGAGCTTTAGGATCTGACTCCACAGTGAACAGAATCATGGTGAAGTCATTGACTGGAGAGTTGAAAGTGTTCTGGATGGTCTCTAACTCTCCCTTGTCTTCATCAGTGAGGGGACCCACAGGGAGGACCAGGATGAAGGCATGGACGCCCTCAGGATCACAGAGGGAGATACACCTCAATGATTTCGCCATCACTGCCTCCTGACCTTCTCCATACAAGGCAGGCAGCTCCACCAGGGAAACCCAACGTCCACACACCTCTCCCTGATGTTTAACACACTCTGATGAGTTGGAGACTGAATGAAGCTCTGTCTGACCTAAAATAGCCTTGGCTGCTGAAGTCTTCCCTGCTCCTCTCCTCCCACACAGAACCAGGTTTAAAGCTGGTCTGATGTGTCCAGATGTTGGTGTCATGATCAAACCTGCATCCTCAAATACATCACAGCTCATATGCTCTCCATTGTATTCCGTTGCAGTTTGATTTAAACGTGTTAACAGCTCTGAAAGTTCAAGGTTCTTCTGCTTCAAGTATCTGTATCTACACATTTTGATCATGTCTTTTAATGACTGGTCTGGTTCATCTTTGTCTTTGAAAGCTGCACTATCCTCTCTGGGTGTTGATATCAGTATCAATGAATGGTCAAATGATTGATAACCGAAGAGTCTCAAGACCCGGCAGAGCTTTACTTTGTGTTTCTCAGTGAAGTCTTCAGGCTGTAGAACCAGCAGGAACACATGAGGGTCAGGATCAGAGAGTCTCACACAGTTTTCTACATGTTTTTTTAGGTTGTTTTCAGAGATGTTGGGATGCAGCAGATCTGGAGTGTTGATCAGAACGATCATTTTCTCCTTTAACTGTCCTCTTTCTCTCAGACAGCAGTCTGGTTCTTCCTCAGTGTTGAACCTAGTCTCTCCCAGTATGAAGTTCCCCACTGAACTCCTCTCAGACCAGCTGTTCCCCAGCAGAACAACCCTCAGCTCTGACACTGAAAAGAAAACACTGAATTAGAATGATGAACTAGAACTGAACCTGATACAAGACCAATCTAACAGGATTATGATGAAACATAACTCTAACTGGTGGACCAGCAAAAAAGCTGTCAGCCATCTAGACCTTGGACTCACCTCTGAGCTGTGTTGTCAAAGAGAAGTCTCTACCCTTACATTACAGGCCTATCTCCAAGTTGCCTAGTATAGCAATAGCCAAAGTTATAGAAAGGAGTTGCTAAGCAGCATAAAACTGTATTCAACGAGCATATACTTTTGCACAGGTATCAGTCTGGCTTCCATAGGAGGACTCAAAAGAAACAGCTATTTTCAGAGTCTCAAATTATATTTTTAGATTCATGGTGATGCAGGAGAGTGTTTTCTGTTTGGTACTGTTGCGTGTCAGTGCAGCTTTTGCCGCTGTGAACCACAGTTTCCTAATCAACAGATGTAGGCAGTGGGTGTGTATCTCTGGGTCAGCCCTGCAGTGGTTCTCCTCCTACCTCTCTGATGATGTTGGCAATAATGCCTCTTCATCTGAAACTTTATTTTGTGTTGTTCCCCAAAATCCTGTCCTTGGTCCTATTTTGTTTGCCTTGTGTATATATCCCCTTGGACAGATAATAAGACACTTTCAAATGTATCTCCTACCACTGCTACACAGATGATATTCAACTTTACATCATCTCATTTAATCCTCCAAATGTAGCAAAATTGTCCGTTTTAAATAACTGCCTAAACTTTGACACTCACTTGACCAAAACTGGATTGTAGATAATTCCCTACTTACTACTTGGTCTCTTCCCTCTTCCGTTAAGTCTTTCCTACGAAATTAAGTGTCACTATGGACCAGGCTCTGACTGACGATTTCCTGCATGTCTTCCCCCTCTCTCCCCCCTTTCTCACCTAGCTGTCCTGTCCATTAAAGGCAGAAAAGCCCAAAAAAATAATCTTAAAATAAATAAATAATAATAACAAAATATTTTCTAGTCCCACTGGTTAAACTAAATGTTTGTGTGTTTTGAACCACACAAACATTTTCATTTATGGGCTTCACCTGCAAATATGTTTTGTTTGTGGGTTTAGTAGCACAGCTGCTGAAGTATTTGCTGCTCTGACAACAGCTCCAGACAGACTGAAGAATAACTAACATAACACTTAACGAGTCAGATCAGTTGAACTCACTGGAAGGGGGAAGAATCGGACAGCTGCTGCTGTGGCTCAGAGATCTCGCGATGTTTCCTTCTGTAAGAAAACAGAAAAAAATAACATTTCAGAAAATTAAACCTCAGTCAACTCAACATTTCAGATTTATGTTTTAATGTTGAATCAGTAGGAAAATGACAGCCACTTGCAATATTATTATTGATATTCAAATGATGTTCAATGTATTAAACATGTATTGTGTTTATCATATCAAAGGCATGTGATACAGTTTGACTTTGTGCCACAGCAAATGATCAGCATTATTTATCTTAGCTGTTAGCATTTAGTAGAATTTGTTTGCACTTTTAAGTTAAACCATATGGTTAATATTAACACCACAGAGGCACGACCATAGCAATAGAATAAACATACATACATTTTATTTCTATGGGTAGGACATTATGAGGGGGACTGACATCATCGTCTAACTTTCCACCAGAAAATGTATTTAAGTATCCTTAAATATATTTCTCACATATCTGTACATTAAAAGAGTTATTGGTGGCTATTATCATTGCTGCTGTCCACAGGTTGTGATGCTAGCCCTTCCTAACATGACTACACTGTGAAAGATGGAGGATAGTAGGGGTAGTAGAATTAACAAAAAAAAACTCTACCAGCTGCAGTTTTGTTGAATGTACTTATTCAATACTCTTTATTATTATTTTCCAAAATACTCATCTTGACAGTAAATAGAAGGAGTTTGTCATCACAATAATAGATTGTCCATTTTAGCTACATCACATCTCACTGTTCTGTAATCTGATGGAACCCAAATGATCCTGCTGACAGTTTTCAGTCTCCATTTGGCTGCTAAGCTAACATTAGCTAAGGTTAAAGTTAAAAAGACTTTCAGACTACTAACTGTTCAGAACGCTCTGGAGGTCCAGATTCACAGCTATTAACATGACAGACACTGTGAGATAGATACTAGACACTGTTAGATACTGTAGATATTGTTAGTTAGATAGACAGATAGTTCCAAATTCACAGCTATTAACATGATAGAAAGATAGATACTGTAAATACTGTTTGTCAAGTTTGTGTTCCTAATAGATGGAGCACTGACCCAAAAGAAAAAAATACTGATACCTACTTTTATTAATTCAATATTGTACTGGGATGTTGGATTGCTTTATTTAAGATTGTAAAGTAGGCTACAACCTGAAGGCAGTGGCAGTAATGGATTAAGACCTATCATCAAATATTTAATCCTGTGTCTCCATCTAGTGGTATAGATTTGGTCCTAATACTGACATATGAGACAGAACCTTTCGCCTGCTATGAGGGATTTAACATAAAATATAGTACCTCTGAAGAAATGAATAGGGTCAACGCATATTTCTGCTGTAAATCTGACTGTACTCACCAAATGCTGCGGAAGCTGCCATACTGTCACTATGCTGGAAACAATAGAAGAAGCTCAGCTGGAGACCAACAGTTGGTTTTATAACCCTTCAAACACAAAATAACAAAATGGTTAAAAAAGAAACCTGTCTCCAGGACACTTTTAACACTTTTGTGCTTGTTTCAGGTAGTGACATGGGTTATCTATGTTGCTATTAGGTTATCTATGCCAAAGATTGACTGCGGCCTTTAGGTGTCTGAACTTTATAGTCCAATATCAGTTTTTGTTGCACAATCCTAGCCCCAGGTGTGACAGACTTTGAACGTTATCAGGCTACAATATAAATCTACACTTGATTTCCTCCATATTCTTTTATACAGGGAGAAAACCTAATGGGCTGCTTTCATTGTGACGTACAGGAGAAGATGTATTTGAATTATATGGGTAGATTATTTCTCTGGTGCTTTATTTTTAATGTTTCAATTTGTATGTTTCTCTTTGTGTCCACACAACAAATCAGTTGTCCCTTGATGATAGTACAGATTAACTGATGAATCCTGTAAGGATTGATGAGGTCTGTAATATGTCTTTCCTTCAATCATTTCTGTATTTTTAAAGCAGCTGTTACACAATCATCTGTTACTGTCACAAACATCAAGAAGCTGAAACACCAAGAATGAAAACTCCACAAACTTCTGCAGCCGTTTAGTCCAATCACTACAGGGTAAGATAACAACATACTGACATGTTATAGGTACCATATCATGCTCAGTTTAGGTTCATACTTGTATTTGAGGTTTCTATTACGTTTGTAGAACATGTTTACATGCTTTAATGTTCAAAAAACACTTTAATTCTTTCATACTGTCTATCCGAGTATATATATAGCTCTATTCACCCTCTGTCTGAAATGCTCATTTCAGCACCTGTCTCTTTAAGCCTCAAAAAGATCTTAAGAGCTGCACGCTTCATACATGCTTTAAAATCTTTGCAGGGCTTGGGGAGTAATAATCAATAATCAGTAAAACAAACAGATACATGCACGCTGCACACTTTTTAAATTCTATAATAGACATAACTGACAACATTTCAACCACAGATGATCTTCACAAAGAGAAGAAGAGTGTGAGTACATGTATAGAGAGTATATAGACAATCTATGATCTCAGGATTAGACAATTAATAAATCAACTCTGAGAATAGGCCCAGTCCTCGAATGATCTGATGATTTCCAAAGTAATAGGAATCAGTATTATATTCTTACAAACAATCCCTTTAACATTACTTGTTTAGATGTGTCAGTCTTATAGTATCACTTAGGCTAGCAGCAGTAATATGTTTAGTAGGTTACAGTAGGCTACAGAGAAGTATAAAGCCTCAGTAGTTTGTCCTACAGTAGACGTCATCAGTAAGGGCTTTCTCCCTCGTTAGTTTTCTCTGCGGTGGAGGTCACTTTACAGTAAAACAGAAAGAGCTTTATTGAAATGCTGTAGATCTTTAAAATCACAAACGGACCAAATCTTCAGACATATCGGTTACTCTAAAAAACGGTTAAAACATTTTTTTTTCTAAATAAAATAAGCAGATTTAGTCTGCACGTCATTTATTTCCGGTTAAAGTTTTTCCACATTGATCCGAAACATCTGTCAGTCTACCCTGCTGTGTACCAGTATAATGTTAGGGATGTTAATTCAAGGCTTTCTTATTTAATTATGATTTCGTAACCGCATTGTTTTACAAGCTGTCCTGTAAGAGACCCACCCTTCCTTCACCCTACAGTAAGGTGCCTTACAATCATCAACAACCAGAACCAGATTAATTACTTTGTAGACTATTGGTATAATAATATCACTTTTTGTTCTAATTACCAACACGGGGTTTGTTCATCTGTTTGTATTTAGTTTGGTAGTTTACTCACCAACGTAGTGTTGCTGCGCCATTACTCCACTCTGATGAAAAGTGAAAGTAAAGAAAGTTGAAGTTTTACTTTTTTTTTTTTCAACTACTCATATTACTTCAAAATACTCCAAATTAGCTCAAAACATGCACGTTTAAAAACAAAAATGAACGGAGTCTATGTCAACCAAATGGTATCTTGATTTTTATTTCATTACAGCGAAGTTAAGGTTAATCCGCCGGCTTCACTAGTTGGTGTTGGAGCTCCACCTGCTGGACTGAATGGAATTGAATTGAAAACTTTATTGAACAACCATCAACAATAGGTGTTCAAAAGGATAAATGAAAATAAATATGAACTGAAAGATGATGATTGCGATGATACAGATGGTGGCCAAAAAAACAGAGACACTTAAAAATATAATGACTTTGTAAGGCTGATAATCAAGCTCAGTTGTCGGATCAGTGTTTCTTTTGGAGCCTTTGGTTTGCCGTAATATTAAGTATGTTTTCAGATAGTATTAATCTATCTGAAAACATCTTAATACATCCATGGAAAACACAGGCCGTTTGGGATGGCTGCAGTTGTTATTAACAGCACAAAGAAACAGCCATACTTTTGTAGATGATAAAGAAAAAATTGTCATTTTTTTTGTAAAAAAAACAAAAACAAAAAAACAAACATTTTTAAGTAGTTCATATGCAATTGTATTTGTAAGTGCATTACTGATAATATGTCCTTACTGGCCAAAAAACATTTTGTTGTGGAACTTTTCAGTGGTAATAGTGAAAGAAGTATCAGATTATGTAGTAATACACACAAATACTCAATTAAAAGCAAACGTTTTTTGATTAGAGTAAAATTACGTAAATATAATGAGAAAAATACGTACAGCCTTCAAAGTAAATTCTGCATAATATTCCCTGTCAGTCATAATATATGCATTTTGTTAAGAAATATGAACTTAAATTTAACTAAGTTTAACTACCTTGCATATTGTTGGGCAGTATAATGTGTAGTATATGTCATGTTTTTTATTGTCATGAGTATGTGAAATGTAATCTGTAACGTAAGTAGTAAATAGCTGTCTGATAAAAAACCCATTGAGTTAATCCCTTGTTTACACAGTGAACTCTGTAAACTTGTGTATTTAGGGCTGTTGTATTGAATTACCTTTTAAGGTTCCTGTGATGTTTTTTATTTTTATTTTAACCTTTATTTATTCAGGGAAGGTTCACTGAGAGGCAACCTTTCTTTTGCAGGAACGCCCTGATCTCATTTACACAGTTGCACACATTCATACCTGGAAGCTGCCCAGTACAACCACAGTCTGATCTGCTGGCCACTGAGCAGCTCCACTGGACCGGTTGGAGGTTAAGGGCCTTGCTCAAGGGCACCTCAGTGGTAGTAATGAGGGAGGGACAAGCGCTGCTCTTTCACTTTCCCCACCCAGATTTTATCCTGTCGGTCTGGGGATTGAACCGACGACCTCTCGGTCACAAGCTCGCTTCTTTAAAGGAACACGCCAACTTATTGGGACTTTAGCTTATTCACCATAACCCCCAGAGTTAGATAAGTCCATACATACCCTTCTCATCTCCATGCATGTTGTAACTCTGTCCGATGGCCCCACCAGTAGCTTAGCTTAGCACGGATCCTGAAGGTAACCGGTTCCAACTAGCCTACTGCTCCCAGTAAGTGACAAAATAACGGCAACATGTTCCTATTTACATGTTGTGATTTATATAGTCACAGCGTGTACAAATAACAAGGTCACATGAGACACAGCCATCTTCTAACCGTATATAAACTGGGAACTATATTCTCAGAAAGGCGAAGCATTACTACTCTCTGCTCGGGGCTTCTCAGGTGCTGCAAGCATATCACTCCACCCAAGTAGCAGAAGTAAAATTTATTATTTTACACTTCACTCGGCTTCGCATCGTGCCTAACAGGCTACTATTTTGACCCTTTGCCACAACTTTACTTATCATCAAGCTGCCATACTTCCTCGTAACACATCCTGCTGCTGCAGGCTGCAGGCACGATGGAGAAAGACAGCAGCAAGACAATTCTGAATGGTGCTTTTTATTTTCCAAAACTCCCGGACGGCTCAGAAGTCGAAAGCCATATGCACATTGTGTAAAGCCGAATTCAAATATCACCGAAGCACGTCAAGCTTGAGCTACCACCTACGAGCTAAGCATAGTACAGTTAACGTGACTGGAGAGTGCTACTACTTGCCGACCTGTGGATGAAACCAAATCCCAAAAAATTACTACAGCTCTTGTGAAATGGGTGCCAACTAACTGCAGACCTGTCAGCATCATAGAAGACTCGGGTCTTAAAGACTACGGTTGGCATGTTCTGACCCGTCTTATACATTGCCGTCAAGGGGGACAGTAGTGTCACGCACACACAGCCTGTACGACACGGAGAAAGCAGCCCAACTGGAACTGCTGCAAAGTGCAAACGCTGTCTCATTAATCGGTGATCACTGGACGTCAGTGAATAATCAAAATTATTTAGGAATTACTGCACACTATATTGACTCTAGATTCAAATGTGTGACTAAATTCACACATTTTCTTTTGTTTACAGTAAATAAATAAATAATAAACAAATACAAATCTTAATGTCAATTTCATAAAGTAACTTTCTTTGCATTCATTTGATTCCCAATCAAGATACACTGGTAAGAATTGCTTTCCATTGTTAATATGTACTTAAAAACTGTTCTGAAATGCAAAATAATAGAATTTTAATCATGTGATAAAACATGCGATTAATCGCAATTAAGAAATAATTAATCGTTTGACAGCCCTAGTTAGTATTATGAATTTATTACCGGTATTTATTCAGGGTTTTTACTGCATAGAAAATTTTTTGGCGTCCCTTAAGGAGGTTTTAGCCGGTGCCAAAGGAATATCACGGGCGCCAAAACGTCTGAGTTTCAGCAGCCAGCTTCCCTCTCATCCACAGTCACTACAGTATATACACATGCGGCTGGCGCTGATTTGACTGAATCTGAACGCTCCGCTGTATAGCGCTGATGGTATCTCTGTTTGCAGAGTCAGACTGTACCGGACTCTCCAGTTGACCATGCTGCTCTGGGGACCAGCAGCGCAGCGAGAAACCGCTGCTAACGGACGCAGAGCTCTCCGTCTGTGGGAGCTCCAACTGCTGTCTGTCTGCACAGCGGGCTACGCTGCCGTACCGGTATTACATTGAGACAGTTTCATAAAATGTAAAACTAAAGTTTTTTTCCGTGTTTTAGTACATTTCATTTTAACACCTGATGCGAGCTGTATGGGAGTAGTCTACACATGAAACTCAAAGTTTTGAGTGCTTTATAAACCTGTTTGAGTTGTGACTCATTCGAATCTTTAACCTGACTCTTTAAATTAACTCATGAGTCGCGAGTCTCTAGTATCATTAACTCGGATCAGCTGAGTCCTACTACAATTCAATCTAAAATGATAACAGTGCCACACACAAACCTCTTGCAACATTAGCTACTACTAGTCCTAGCCATCTTAGCTGCCAAAAACTTTATAACTTACAAGCGACTGAGTGAGCAGAGAGACAGTCCGAGACAGGTTATAGTAAGGTGACCAGATTTCTGAGACAAAATCCGGGGACATTTTCAGCTCAGAAGCCTCCAAAAAGGTAATGTTTTTATCTTTGTAAAACTTAAAACGGGGACACTGCCCCAGGGGGGGTGGGCATGCTCCCCTGTAAGAAAATGTGCATTTAAATGCATCAATCTGGTGCACTTTGAAAAGAAATTCAGAGGTTAGACTTGATTATTCTTATCTATGGATGGAAATATTTGTGCTGTAGCCTGAACTATTTAGCACTTCAGAATTTTAACCATGCACACACAGGTTGAATAGATTTTTTCTTCATATTTTTGCATTAATGTTACTAGGAAGCATACCAGTAGAAATATATATTCATGTTTGTAAGTGGGATTTAAATATATATATATATATATGTGTGTGTGTGTGTGTGTAAGTAAGTGGGATTGTCTAAACATTATGGTGAGATACATTGGCTAACAGAAATGTCTGTGTTGACATAAATAGTTTACATGAGAATACATTATAATTTTGGCCCTTTGGCTGAGTCTCTATCTGTCAAAGGGAGAGCAGGAGTGCGGTTGTGAAGAAGTTGGTAATTTCATGTCGCAGATTAATACTTTTGCATGCATTATATTCAATTCAATTCAATTCAATTTCAATTCAATTCAATTTTATTTATAGTATCAAATCATAACAAGAGTTATCTCGAGACACTTTACAGATAGAGTAGGTCTAGACCAAACTCTGTACTTTACGAAGCCCCAACTATTACAGTGGTTGCCTCAAGAGCAAGCATTAGCAGTAGCTATTGCGACAGTGGCAAGGAAAAACTCCCCTTTTTGTTAGGAAGAAACCTCGGACAGACCCAGACTCTTGGTAGGCGGTGTCTGACGGCACCAGTTGGGGGAGTGGTGAATGGTGGCAATAATAGTCATAATAAAGATAGTGAAACAGTGATCACAATGGTAGTCATAGTAGTTCATGTCATAGTAGGGCACAGCAGGGCGTTACGGGGTGTAGTGTGGCACAGCAGCCTGGGTGGACGCGGTTGGACGCGGCAGGACGCAGTCGGACACTGCGGGGAAACGCAGAGCGTAGCAGGGTGTAGTAAGTCCATAGCGTCAGCTGCACCCAGGACCCCGGTGTAGGTGCCACCCAATTCCAAGGCGATGTTCTGGGTGAAGAAGAAGCAAAGGGACTCCGGGGAGAAAAACTCCCCAGAGCTAGGTTAGTAACAGGCATTTCTGGGACTAAGATGCACACAAAAGGAGACAAGTGAAAAGAGAGAAGAGGGAGCGGCTCATTGTGTCCTTGGAAGGAGCTTCCCACAGCAGTCTAGAGTTATAATAGCATAACTAAGAGAGGCAGGCTAAAGAGAGGGGCCCTGGACCGGGCTCGTACTCTCCCCTGCCGGAACGGGCTTGTACTTCCTGCCTCCCTCTACTCTACTCTACTATGCTGCAACTCCTCACTCCCTAACTATAAGCTTTATCAAAGATGATGGTTTTCAGTTTATTCTTAAATGTGGCGACGGTGTCAGCCCCCCGGACCCAAGTTGGGAGCTGGTTCCACAGGAGAGGAGCCTGGTAGCTGAAGGCTCTGGCTCCCATTCTACTTTTAGAGACTCTAGGAACCACAAGTAGCTCTGAGTTCTGGGAGCGCAGTGCTCTAGTGGGACAATAAGGTACTAAGAGCTCTTCTATGTATGATGGTGCTTGACCATTTAGTGCTTTGTAGGTCAGGAGAAGGATTTTAAATTCAATCCTGGATTTTACAGGAAGCCAATGCAGAGAAGCTAATACAGGAGAAATGTGATCTCTTTTGTTAGTTCTTGTCAGAACACGTGCTGCAGCATTCTGGATCAGCTGGAGGGTCTTGAGGGACTTATTTGAGCAGCCTGATAGTAAAGAATTACAGTAGTCCAGCCGGGAAGTTACGAATGCATGGACTAGTTTTTCAGCATCGTTTTGAGACAGGATGTTCCTGATTTTGGCAATATTACGAAGATGGAAAAAGGCTGTTCTTGAGGTTTGTTTTAAGTGGGCGTTAAAGGATAGATCCTGGTCAAAAATGATTCCTAGATTTCTGATAGTAGTGCTGGAGGCCTGGGCAATACCATCTAGGGTAGCTATATATTTAGATAATGAAGTTCGGTGGTGCTTGGGTCCCAGCACAATAACTTCCGTTTTGTTTGAGTTTAACATCAGAAAATTGTGGGTCATCCAGGATTTTATATCTTTAATGCACGCTTGAAGTTTAGCTAACTGACCGCTTTCGTCTGGCTTGATTGACAGATATAATTGGGTGTCGTCTACGTAACAGTGAAAGTTAATTGAGTGTTTCCTAATAATATTGCCTAGAGGAAGCATATATAAAGAGAATAGAATTGGTCCAAGCACTGAGCCTTGAGGAACTCCATGGCTAACTTTAGCGTATTTGGATGGTTTATCGTTAATATTAACAAATTGGGATCGCTCAGAAAAATAGGACTTAAACCAGCTTAGTGGGATTCCTTTAATGCCAACTAAATCTTCCAGTCTCTGTAAGAGGATGGTATGGTCAATAGTGTCGAATGCAGCACTAAGATCTAATAAGACAAGTATGGAGACAAGTCCTTTGTCAGCAGCAGTTAGAAGGTCGTTAGTGATTTTCACCAGTGCCGTCTCTGTGCTATGATGCATTCTAAATCCTGACTGAAAGTCTTCAAATAGACTATTTCTATGCAGAAAGTCACACAATTGATTAGCGACTACCTTCTCAAGGATTTTGGATAGAAACGGGAGGTTAGATATAGGTCTATAGTTGGCTAAGACCTCAGGGTCGAGGGTGGGTTTTTTCAGAATAGGTTTTATCACAGCTACTTTAAAAGACTGCGGTACGTGACCCGTTAATAAGGACATATTGATCGTATCTAGTAATGTGGTATTGACCACGGGTAGTGCTTCTTTAAGTAGCCTCGTTGGAATGGGGTCTAGGAGACAGGTAGTTGGCTTAGCTGAAGAGACCCTTAATGTTAATTGTTGGAGGTCTAAAGGATAAAAGCCGTCTAAATAAGTATCAGGTCTTATCGTTCTCTCTAGCCCTCCTGCGCCCGATGGTGAGCCGTTAGAAGCTGTGTGCAGAAGGTGATGAATTTGTTCTCTAATTGTTATAATTTTATCATTAAAAAAGGTCATGAAGTCATCACTGCTCAGAGCTATAGGAATAGATGGCTCAACAGAGCTATGACTCTTTGTCAGCCTGGCTACAGTGCTGAAAAGAAACCTTGGGTTGTTCTTATTTTCTTCTATTAGTATTGAGTAATAGTCTGATCTGGCATTTCTGAGGGCCCTCCTATAATTTTTTAGACTATCTTGCCAATCCACACGAGATTCTTCCAGTTTGGTGGAACGCCATTTACTTTCAAGTTTTCGTGAGATTTGTTTTAATTTGCGAGTTTGGGAGTTATACCAAGGTGCTAGTTTCCTTTCCTTCATCATCTTCTTTTTGAGAGGAGCAACCGAGTCTAAAGTAGTCCGTAGGCAGGCCGTAGCAGCGTCTACAAAGTTATCAAGTTGGGAGGGACTAGAGTTAACATAACAGTCCTCTGTTATATTAAGGCATGACATTGAGTTAAGTGCTGTTGGAATATCTTCCTTAAATTTAGCTATAGCACTGTCAGATAAGCATCTAGTGTAGAAACTTTTATTTAATTTCGTATAGTCTGGTAGTAGGAATTCGAAAGTTATTAAAAAATGGTCTGATAATAAAGGATTCTGCGGAAATACTATTAAATCGTCAATTTTGATGCCATATTCTAGCACAAGGTCGAGGGTGTGGTTAAAACAGTGCGTGGCCTTATGCACCCTCTGACTGAAACCAATAGAATCTAGCAGTGAATTGAAAGCAGTACTAAGGCTATTGCTGTCAATGTCCACATGGATATTAAAATCACCTACAATAAGTACTTTGTCTGATTGAAGGACTACGCATGATAAAAACTCTGAGAATTCAGATAAAAACTCAGAATATGGACCTGGTGCTCGGTAAACAACAACAAATATAATTGGCTGTACTGTTTTCCATGTTGGGTGTTGAAGATTAAGAACAAGGCTTTCAAACGAATTATAATTTAGTTTAGGTTTAGGATTAATTAACAGGCTCGAGTCAAATATGGCTGCAACTCCCCCTCCTCGGCCTGAGCCTCGTGGAATTTGGGTATTATTATGACTGGGAGGAGTGGCTTCGTTTAAACTAACATATTCGTCATGGCCCAGCCAGGTTTCGGTGAGGCAGAATAAATCAATGTGGTTATCTGATATCAATTCGTTTACCAATAATGCTTTCGATGACAGAGATCTAATATTTAATAGTCCACATTTGATTTTCCTATTCTGTTCTATCGTTGCAGTGGTTGTTTTAATTCCAATTAGGTTGTTTAGTATAGCACCTCTTTTGTTAGCGTTTGGTTTAAACGGTCTCAGTCGGGGGACAGACACGGTGGTTATGGGATTATGAATGAGTGATTGCTCTGAAGGGAGCACAGAGGGGCGTGTAGCGCTGTATCTCTGATTATTGACTTTGGGAGAGTGTGTCTGGTCAGTGTGCTTGTGGGAGTGTTTACGGGATGTAAACAGTCAATCAGAGGTCTGGGTATGCAGGGCGTGGTGCAAATTTCCACGTAGCATCTGGCTTCCGCGTGTATTGGGATGAATCCCATCCCTGCTGAACAGGGAGCCACGTTCCCAAAACAGATTGAAGTTGTCAATAAAACCTATCTTGTGAATGCTGCATGTGAGCTGGAGCCAGGTGTTAAGGGAGAGTAGTCTACTAAAGAGGCCTGATCCGCGACCTAGAGATGGAAATGGGCCCGAAATAAAAACCGACTTCCCAGTGCTTTTTAAAGCCTCAATGAGAGTGGTAAAGTCTCGCCTTGTGCGCTCACACTCCTGAATCCGAGTGGACATGTCGTTATGTCCACAATGGACCACGATGCGTTTGATAGAGGTCGGAAATGAGGGTATCAGGTCCATAACTTTAGCCAGGATGTCTGCAACTTTGGCTCCGGGAAAACAGTGTGTGACAGCATTATGAAACCGTAGGTCTCTAGTGATGGAGTCCCCAATAATTACTGTGGTTAGGGGGAAGAGCGGACGAGGAGTGGGGGGGTGTGGATAGCCGGTGACGGGAGCAAAACAGTCAGTGTCGGTTTCAGATGGGCAGGGAAAAGAAGAGGAAGATTGCTTACCGTTCGGTTGTGGGGATTGTTTTTGAGGAACGTTGTCATTTGGCCGATCCATGCAGTGTAGGCCACCGGACCGTCTGACTACCGCATCCCTCAGAAGCTTTCGCCGCGCGGTAGCAATCGTCTTCCGTGACGACGGCTGGTCAGTCTGCTTTGAAGCGGGGCGAGCCCGTGAGCCGCACTGGCCACCACCGGCTCCGACTCCGACAAAGCATTGAAGCGGTTGGAGAGGCTGAGGGCAGGAGGCGATGGAGCCCTACCCGAGGCTCTCTTTCGGCCGCAAACCACCTCAGTCCAGGGTGGCTTGATAACCGGTGTCGAGCAGGACGATGGGCGTGGGCAGGCAGCTGGGTCCCATGGCGCGGTATCCTGGAAGGCCGCCGAGAGAGATGAGATCCGGAGCGACTGATTATGAGCCACGTCCAAGCAGGCGGTTAACAAAGCATCTTTGGTTTTTAAGTCCTCGGAAAGCCGACGAACATCTTCCCTGAGGTCTGCAATTTCTTTGTTTGTATTATTGAACAACGAGGAAATCCTGAGGGGGAGTGGGGACTCGCCAGGTGTAGGGGTTGCCATGAAGCTAGCGTTAGTTTAGCCAGTAGGCCTAGTCTTGATAAATTAGCGTGAGGCTAATACTTACTTACACGTAAAAATGTATCTTTGGTTTTAAAAACACTTTATTAGTATAATAAAAACTAGGCGATAGAGCCGACTGTTAGGTAGGAGGTTGAAGGCAGCTGCCGGCTGCCTCGTCCCCGCCGACTGCTGTCGCTTGTGGATGACGTGCAAACGAAGCGTTCAATGGTCTCGCCCCACAGACAGTTAAGAACACCACTGCCCTGAGCAGGTCATAAAATTAAGTTTAGAAAGTTAAGAGGGAGCCCAGTTCATCAGTGTCACATTCTCATTAGGGGCTGAGCCCCCCTAAAGGTCTGATCCTAGAATCGCCCCTGCTGCTACTTTATACTTGTACTCCACTACATCTCAGAGGGAAATGTTGCAATGTTTACTGCACTACGTTTATCTGACAGCTTTTGCTTTATTGCTTCACACTGGGCTTGTTTCTGCAACAGCTCATTGAGTATCAGATACAATTAAAACTATTGAGGAAAGATTTTCATTTGACATTGGTCCAGTATTAAACGAGATCGCTGCAGTCGGCAAAGGCAAAACAAGCTATAATGTAAGTTAATAGGACGTCAATTGTGCCGCTTGTATTTACATTCATAAAAGTGCTCGGTTTGCCACTGACAGACTCAGATTAATATTCAAAGTGTCTGACAACATTATGGAAAGGATTTCTAAGGAGGTCGATCTTTTTGTAAAGAGTAAGATCCTTTTTTAAATATAAAAAGTCGGCGAAATTGCGTTCGCTAAACCCACCAGACTCCATGTAAACAAACAGTAATTTTAGCATCGTAAAATGGGCATTCTAGAACATCTCTGAGCTTTGAGACTTGCTCTGGCTGTCTTGAGCCTGTGCGTGTAGGGTGCATGACTATTTCATTCCAATTTCGGGTCTGTCAGTCACAGTGAAAACCGGGGACATTTCTGGGGACATCTCCAGCCGGGGACAGGTCACCGAAACCGGGGACTGTCCCCGGAAACCGGGGACGTCTGGTCACCCTAGGTAATAGGAACTTCCCGACCCGCAGACTCAGAGCCAGAAACATTGCAAGCTTGCAGACTACTCGAGAACTCACGAGCCCTCGACGGCCCACGAGTTCTTGATGACTCACGAGTCCTCGACGACCCGCGAGCTCCCGCTCATTCGGCTATGTTGTCATGAGTGGATCTGTAGCAGAGGAGCCAGTGAACTTCACTCGAGTCAGGGTAAAGCAAATCCACAACCGGGGCTGCCCGGTTCGCCTGTGCCAAAAACCGCCACTGCTCGGTTCAGACGGATGCTAACTGTCAGTTTCCTCTGCAGGGAATTTAGCTGGTCCAAGTCGGCCTGCGACAGCTTACTGATGTACTGGTCTGTGATGGTTCTCTCCGCTTGCTCGGCCACAATCAGCTCTTTAACCCTTTTCTTAGCCTGACTCACAGCCTGCAGTGGTGGGGTAACAGTTGTGGAGTTCGGTTACAAACCAGCATCGCTACTAGAACATTTTCATATTGTTACACTAAACTTCTCTTGTGTTTTCTGCTTGTGTGAGTGAGTGACTGACTGGCCTCAAGAATCAAGAGATCTTTTCAAAGCAAAGAGCTAAAAGTGAATAATTGCATGTTTACCATGTCGTTCTTGGCACACAGCTGAAACACTGGGCTCAAACTCCTCTCTCTCCAGAAACAGGTCATCAGTGAATAGAATAGAATATAATAGAATGCCTTTTATTGTCATTATACCCATGTACAACAAGATTAAAAGCAACTCCTTTTCCAGTGTCAACATGTACGTAAGAGAAATGTAACAACATGGAATCAAATAAGTAGTGCAAAAGAAAGAGGGGTAAGGTGCACAGTTCTCAGACGCTATATACATATACAAAAAATAGAAAGATAAATATGGTTTGTATGTATGGTTTGTAAGACTGTGAAGTCAGTGCATGTGTGAGTTCAAAGTGGTTATGGCTTTTGAAAAGAAACTGTTCTTGAATCTGTTAGTCCTTGTTCTGATGCACCTGTAGCGCCTCCCTGAGGGCAGCAGGTCAAACAGATCAAAGCCAGGGTGGGAGCTGTCCTTGGTGATGTTTTCTGCTCTGCTGACGCAGCGGGAAGTGTAAATGTCCGTCAGGGAGGGGAGAGGGCAGCCAGTGATCTTCTGTGCTGCCTTTACTATGCTCTGAAGCCTCTCCCATACTGTGATACAGTACGTCAGCAGGCTCTCGATGGACGAGCAGTAGAAGGTCAGCAGCAGGTTGGAGTCCAGGTTGTGTAGCCGCTGTTGAGCCTTCTTGATGACCGCTGTGATGTTGTCTGTCCAGGAGATGTCAGCGGAGATAAGGACGCAGAGAAACCGGAAGGTGTGGACCCTCTCCACACACTCGCCGTTGATGTACAGGGGGGCTAGGTCGGTGCTGTTCCTCCTGAAGTCGACAATGATCTCCTTTGTTTTCTTGGTGTTCAGAGCCAGGTTGTTCTCTGAACACCAGGCTGCCAAGTTCAGGACCTCCTCTCTGTTGGCTGCCTCGTCTCCCTTTGAGATGAGTCCGACCATTGTGGTGTCTCCAGCAAACTTGACGATGAGGTTGTTGTTGTGGGTCGGACTGCAGTCGTGGGTGTAGAGACAGTATAGGAGGGGGCTCAGCACACAGCCCTGTGGGGAGCCGGTACTCAGCGTGCGAGTGGAGGAGAGGTGGGGGCCCAGTCTCACCGTCTGGGGCCGATTGGTGAGAAAGTCCTTTATCCAGGCACATGTGAGAGGGGGGAGGCCGAGAGTGACCAGTTTGGTGATGAGAATGTCTGGGATGATTGTACTGAAAGCTGAGCTGTAATCCACAAAGAGCATCCAGACATAGTTCTGCTGCTGCTCAAGGTGTCTCAGCGCAGTGTGGAGAGCTACGGCGATGGCATCCTCTGTGGATCTGTTCGCGCGATATGCAAACTGATAGGGGTCGAGGTCTGGGGGGAGATAGTCTTTGATATGTTTAAGAACCAGTCTCTCGAAGCACTTCATGATTACCGGGGTGAAGTCCACAGGACGATAATCATTTAGGCTGGTGATGGGAGACTTCTTCGGCACTGGGATGATTGTGGCTGATTTTAGGCAGGATGGGATGACTGCCTGGGCCAGGGAGAGGTTGAAGATTCTGGTGAAGATGAGGGCGAGCTGGTGGGCGCACGCCCTGAGCACCTTGCCAGGTAATCCGTCTGGGCCGGCAGCCTTCCTGGGGTTCACTGCCAGGAGCACCCGTCCAACATCGTGTTCCCTCACAGTGAGTGGGGTGGTGCAGTAACTAGATGGGGATGGGGAAGGGCTGGGGTAGTGCAGGAACCAGATGGGGATGGAGGCAGGGCTGGGGCAGATGAGTGGTGCTGTTGTGATGTCTCAGAGCAAGCAAAGAAGCTATTTAGATCCTCTGCCAGCGGCGCACTCAGGTCACCTGTTGTCGCATCACAGCCTCTGTAGTTTGTGATGTCTTGTATGCCCTGCCAGACCTCCCATGTATTATTGCTGGACAGGTGGGACTCTATGCTCCTCTTATGATCTGCCTTGGCTCTCTTAATTCCACTTTTCAGGTTGGCTCCATCAGCCCTGTACAGAGCTCTGTCACCTGACCTGAAGGCAGTGTCGCAGGCTCTGAGGAGTGTGGGGACATGGCTGGTCATCCAGGGTTTCTGGTTTGGGAAAACCTGAACGTTTTTGTCCACAGTCACATTTCCAATACAGAACTTGCTGTAGTCCAGTACTGTTCCTGTGAATGTTTCCAACTCCTGGTGTTCAAATAAGTCTCAGTCCGTCTGGCTGAAGCAGTCCTGTAGTTTGGAGAGTGCATTTTCAGGCCAGGTTGTAACAGTCTTTATGGTGGGCCTGGCACTGGGGGTGTAGGCTGGGGAGAGCAGGAAAAAGAGGTGGTCTGACTGGCCTAAGTGGGGGAGGGGTATGACTATGTACGTGTAAGTGCTTAATGTTGGAGTAAATATGATCCAGAGTGTTCTCCCCTCTAGTAGGACACTTATTAAAGTCTCCTGCTGGGTCTCTACTTCCGACGTCCAATAAAACAAGAAGTGAAAGTGTCTGAAACAACGTAAAACAACATAATAGCAGTATGTGAGACATGTTTGTATGGCAGACATTACAAATTCACAACAAACACAGTGTTTTTACTAGGGTGTGTGATGTATTAAGAGATTTAAAGGATGATGAGATTCTGTTTTGTTCTTATAGTCAACAAGTTCAAGAGTTATTTGAATACACAAAGAAGTACTTGCTCTTGTGTGTGTGTCACAGCCTGATATATCTTCTTCCTCTGTGTTGCACTGAGTGACATGTTCCTTCATTACCATGAACACACACTGTAGTTCATTTTTGACTAAACCCCACATACACTGCCACAAATACTCACTAGAGCACTGAATGTGGATTAATCCGCCGCTGAAAATGGTCACCAACAAAGTCACTACTTCCTCCTGTTTGTTTGATAACAACTACAGCAACTGGCTGATTAGGAAATACTAATGAAACTATACATTTGTATTTTTAAAGATGTACGTCTTCAGTAGGAACCAATGGGCTTATAGCTGAGAGCCACAGACAAGGAGTCAGACAGTATTGAGAGGTGGACTGACATGTTGATGATTTGAGACTGCACAGGAGATTGTGACAACAAAAAAGAAGGTCCAGAATTAACCTTTGAGAAAGAAATAACAGAATAATGCCTCAGAGCAAACTTGATTAAAATACGACGGAGCATTAGGGTCACATCAAGGGAAAAAAAATTAAGGAGGAAGATTTTTATTTATTTTGCATTTCGAGAATTAAGTCGACATGACGAGAATAAAGTTTAAAAATACCATTTTGAGAATAAAGTCGAAATGTCGAGAATTAAGTCAAAATGGCGAGAATAAAGTCGACATGTCTAGAATAAAGTTTAAAAATACCATTTTGAGAATAAAGTCGACATGTCGAGAAAAAAACTTGATATCTCAAGAATCAAGTCGGACTTTTGAGAATAAATCAAACTACTAGCTTTACCTATAGTCTTCTACAAAATGCCTTGTGAAGGCCTATATGAACTTGTGAAATTATACTTCAGAATCGGTTTTAATAACAAGGAAATTCTTTCTCTTTTAGCGCATAAACACAGTATGGTAAGTATTAAGACTTAGAAGAGGTGGCCATATTCCTGCAAACTGAAATAGCTTGTAATGGACAGATGCAAGGGTATCGATGGTTACACCTACGCGTAATACAGAGAGGATATGCTGTATCACAAGACACAATAAGACAATTGATCAAATTGTTTGATTCTGAAGGAGTGGAGCTCAGGCGAGCGTGGCACTCCAAGGATGTAACCCATATCCATGATGTTGCCTAAATGGCAGCTGGCAGGGCGGACAGTCGCTCTAATGTGATTAAGTGATAAAGGAGTTGAATTTATTCTCGTCATTTCAACTTTAATCTCGACATTTGGACATTATTCTCGAAATGGTAGTTCAACTTTATTCTCGTCATGTTGACTTTATTCTCAACGTTTCGACTTTATTTTCAAAATGGTATTTCGACTTTATTCTCGTCATGTTGACTTAATTCTCGACATTTCGACTTTATTCTCGAAATGCAAAATAAATAAAAAATCTTCCTCCTTAATTTTTTTCCCCTTGATATGGCCCTAATGCTCTGTCGTATTAAAACAAACAGGATGAAATGACAAAAATAATCACACATCTAGAGTAGGTGGAGTTTACTAAATACCTTTGAACTTGGTTAAGACGCTCTTCTCCTCCACCTGCTCTCCCTCTCTCCTCTTCATGCTCCCGTGAAACTCCGCCATCATGAACGTCTGGAAGATCAGGATCTTTACGCTGCCAACAAACCTCGGGTGCTTCTTCCTCACAAAGTCCACCACCCCATCCACCATGGCGTCTGCCACCAACGACGGGTCGGCTCCTCCCTGACCTAACGGGCAGACAAGGACCGGTGGTGATGATGATGATGATGATGATAATGATGATGATGATGATGATGATGAGAGGATTGGCATAGTCTGTGAAACTTGATGGTGTACACTACAGACTAACAGTCTAAAGTCCTGCTTCTTTTACTTTTAATACTTTAAGTACATTTTGGTGATAATACTTCTGTACTTTGACAAGACAATATATTACTTTAACTTGTAATGGAGTACTTATAAGTACATCATGGTATTGGTACTTTTACTTCAGTAAAGAGAGTAGAAGAGTACTTCTTCTGCCACTATCATTAGGATTCATCCTCTTGGGATCATGAATGTCCACAGTACAGTACAATAACAGCTGCTTAATTTTAATATTTGATGGTTGATGTGACACAAACTCTGTGTAGACAGAATGTACTATACCTGCACATCACATCAAATGTATCTTCTGTCAGCTTTAATACACGGTGATGAGTGAATATCAATAGTGAAATTAAAGACTGTAAATCCAAACAACATGGCTGCACATGGAACTGAGAAGACTTCTCTTTGAAATACACTCAGTAAAAGTTAAACAAAGCTTCAAACAATAACTGATGTGTATACTGTGTAGTTTCTGCCTTCACAGACCTGTTCCCAGGGCCGGGAAGGAGACAGAGCTGAACTTGTTCTCCTCGCAGAACTTTAGCACTTTGTAAACCACATCCTTAATCTTTGCAGGATCATTCTGGCCGACAACGTGGATAATGTGTGTGCTGGGCAGCTGGCCGGCCGACGTCAGGATGAACGGACCAGGCTGGTAATTCGGAGAATTTACTACAGGGAGGAACCAAACATTACTCATAACACAGCCATCAGGACAGCAAACATTAGTGCACGAAAACTAGTAAACAAGCTAGCAGAGAAGTTGAAATTAATGGGGATGAATTTTACAAATATTTACTAGGCCTATACTTAGACTCAAGTTAAAATAGTTACCTAAAATGTATGGATAAACAAATTAAACAACTAAAAGTAATAGATGAATGGTTAAAATATAAGTGACAAGGATAACAAACTTGGCCAAACCAACCTAAACATTGAGAATTACTTTGCATTTGTCAAATCAATTAAAAATCAATTCAAATAAACACATCTGAAACATCACGTAGCATTTTAACTCATCTGAGAGGTGCATCAGACAAAACAGTTTGAGTTTTGCATTAACCCAAATAATACTGCTCTCTATCAGCAGAAGAGCAGTTGTACTGGGACGTTCCCAGTTATGACTGGGCTGAACTGTGTGAATGTAAAGCAGGGAGATGCTGAAAAAAGAGCAAACAGTGTGTGGATAAATAAAGGTTAAATTCCAGCTCCATACCAATCTGTGAGCACTCCTGCTCAACTGTTAGTCCAGCGCTGTCCAAGATGGCCTTCGACACTCCTGGGGTATTATAGAAGAAGAGTAAGAGTAATAAATGATGCTGCTGTAAGTTATTAAAATTTAAATGCCAAAACATGTTGTGTTTTTTATTGAGGTACATGTGAGAGAGACTCAGAGACAGAGATTCAAAACATCCTTTGTTTTGTTTTGTTTTGTTTTATTTGTGGTCAATATAATGTTATCGCTGTGTGATATTTACAGTTTCTAAAGTAAGACAATGTAACTTCTGCTTAGCATTGCATTAAAGATATATATATATATATATATATATATATATATATATATATATATATATATATATATATATACATACATGACAAAAGTTTCAAGTCTTTGCAAGTCAGTTTTCATTGAACTTAACTGAAACTAATGACAGCCTGGTAAGAAAGGTAATACTTTGAAAAAAAAAAAAAAAGATTGTGTCATTTGGAAAAAGGTGATGTCAGTGATGTAAAGTAAAAATGGGATGGTCCTTTTGGATTAAATGTTCTACAAGGTTTGTTGGGTAAGACCAACAAGATGACGAGGAGAAATAAAGACTCACCTGATTTTAGGGTAAAGCCCTGATTGGAGGAGTTGATGATGACATCACAGGCCTCCTTGGTGATGTCTCCAGATGACACCTCAAGGGTGAGCCGACCCATCTGCATCCGATACACACCGAGGGAGGGGGACGACACCTGACCGAAGGAGGCTGATACACACATACACACACACACACAGCTCATCTTAGCTTTATTATTATTATATATATAATTGTGATCAGAAGATTTAGAGTTAAACACTGAACTGCCAAAACTGGTTTGAGCCAGGTGATCTGGAGGCTCAAAACATTGTTCCGTCTCTAAAATCATCAAATCACTTACATTCACAGGTTGATGTCTAAAATAGGCCTAATCAATAATTTGACCCTACTGATGGTAATATCATGTTCATGCACATGACAGAAACAGTGGTGGTCTTTACTTGAGGTCTGCTTACTGTACCGACCTGAACTTGACTGGTCTGGACAAAATATGAGATGAGCTTCAATCAGGAGGACTCACAGACCTGAGACCAGCTCTGTGTAATATGTGGACAGTGAGAGAAGACAGTCTGGTATCCAGACTATAAATTTAACTTGACCTACCAGGTGTTGCACTCGCCATGATGACACTGTGCTGGAAACACAAGAGACTAATTCATCTGGAAGAAGAACAAATACAATTGAGGTTCTCTATGTCACCAACTGTCCTGCAACATGTCAACATCACAATCATCATCAGACAAGAATAAATCATTAACATACAGTAAGAGTTCTGGGGCCGCATTACAAAAAAAACTGCTTGCCCTATCTTAATTTAAATTCCAAAGATTACTATCTTCCTCTTACAGAATGTGCGCTTCACCCCTCCTTCAGTTTAGTCTCCCTTTCCTTATTATTTGCTTTGAGCTGTTGAACCTGAGGAGGCGGGCCTACTAATATTACAGAATCAAGGGTGTTTTATGGACGGCTTTGTTTGCAGTGTATTTAATTGCAAGATAATTTGGCTCATCCCTGTGGGTTAATGGAGACGGATGATCCCACCTTACATCCTATAAGCTCCTGATGCATTTTAAGACTTAAGCAGTAGATAAGTGTGCTGAATTGTTTTCACACTCTGTAACCAATAGTTGGAGACTTGAGGCATCGAGGGATTGGAGACCTCTGCAGCCTACAGCCAAAGCTACAAGCAAACTGGCTTTAAACTGGACTGGACAGTGAACTCAAAGACAGTCTTTTTTTTTTTAAATGTTTTTCATTGAACTTTCAACCTGCGTTTTAAATCTTTTCCCTTGTATTTTAGTTCATAATAAATGAAGTTGTTTTAATTGTAATGTCTAACTGCATGTTATATTGGGTCAGCACAACAGTACAAACTATTGGATTTTTAGCTGAAGTCACACTCCACATTCGTGATATACATCCTGTCCAAACATGTTTGCAACCTCACAAAGCCCCATTCGTCTCATTACAAGATTTAATTTAGAAATATGAACTTGTACTGAATGCTATAAAGTGAATTGTTCCTTTAAAAGTAGTTCTTAACTCTGAACGGCAGTTATAACTTTAATGAGTTCTGCCTGACACTATTCTTCTTACTGCAGTTTACCTTACATACTGAAATATGAAAGAGTAGCTTTGATAGATGTTGACGAATCCACATTAAACATTTCCATAAAGAACGTCGGACTGTGTGTGTGTGTGTGTGTGTGTGTGTGTGTGTGTGTGTGTGTGTGTGTGTGTGTGTGTGTGTGTAGCTAGGTGTGGATTGAAATTGAGGACTATAAAAAACATGTAGCTAAACTATAGGCTGTTCATGTGAGAAAGAAACAAGAATTTGTTCCTGTAGAAGCCAAATCAAAAAATGATATATTTGACATCATTGTAACTTCAATTAGTAATCAATTCCCTGGTTCATCTTGGTTCTGTTTAAGATCTGAAATTGCGACTTTGATATGTTGACGATCAGAAAAAAAAACCCTACAAGGATCTTTATCAGACTCTCACAGAAGCACTAATGTGTACCGCAGCTTTAACACGGAATGAGAAGCCACCTGAATTTATCGTTTCACATCAAAATAAGGAAAACCATCAGTTTTATTGCGGACTGTTTGGTCTGTATTTCCGCCTCGAACACCGGAACAGATGTTCCGCAGTAATGATCGAAAAGCGACGGCCTGTCTGGGTGTTTCTGTCTGTCACTATTTAACGAGTGAACTGAAATCAATTAGTGAAGTTTCTGTGATAATAACAACCTTTACATCTGATCTGAACAGCCAACACTGACCTGAGGACTAGCATAATGATCATTAATAAAATATGTGTTAAGTTTGAGTTGAGTTCACTCACCTGCGGAAGTTCTTGCTGCAAAAGTGAAAATAAAGAATGTTCAAGAACAGAAAACAAAGAACAAGCAAAGAATTTCTAAGACAGGCTCTGGAACAAGTCAGATGTCACATGATGCAGGCTTCTTTCTATAGGCCTGTTTCAAAAAAATATTATTATATATATTTTTTATTTTTTTAAATATGAAATGCTAACCTATTTTGTGTTGCAAATAATCCGAATACTTACGTTTCTATATCTAAAATATATTTAGTTTTGAAAACTAAAGACATTTTAAATTGTATGAAATAAATTTAGACCTTAAACTTTTTTCAGCTGTTTTATTTCTGTGATGTAAAGTTCAGCTGATATACAGTACACACAGTAGGTTTTCTACATATTTAATAGGCCTATATGAAATATCTGAATTGTGCTGGAAACATACCAAATACTTTCTGTTCTTCCTCATAAGTAAAATATGAAGTCAGACTGAGCAGACTGTCTGACTGACAGAAACTAAACTGAGCTCTGTTCTGTTGCATCAGCTCATCTGTGTGAAGAGTCTGTTTGACACTAAACTATAGAGAAAGACTGTATTCATCTTTTATAATGATTAACAAAGAAAGCAAAGATCAAATACAGAACATGCGATTATAGATTCATCTGAATGATGTTTTACAGTAAGTTGATGTAATAAGTTACTGTACTGTATATAATATCCATTCTTGTCATATGTAACAAAACAAAAAAACATCAAGCCATTCATTTTATGTGATGTATTTTTTCATCATTTTGATTAATCTGATGAGCAGTTTAAATTATATTCATGTTTGTTTAATATCAAAATCAAGCTTATTACCAAGTTCCACATGCATTATATCATCATGGTATTTTATGCATAACAATAAACATAGTAAGAGAAAATGAAAAAGATAAAAAGCAAGTATTTTAAAAGTCCAGAAGAATAGAACATTGACAATAAAATATGAAAAAATGTAAAGAAATAAAA
Organism: Sander lucioperca; assembly: GCF_008315115.2. Taxonomy (NCBI): domain Eukaryota; kingdom Metazoa; phylum Chordata; class Actinopteri; order Perciformes; family Percidae; genus Sander; species Sander lucioperca. The sequence continues at coordinate 47,888,446 of NC_050174.1, forward strand.
TAAAATATGTACAAAATATCTTCTTTAAAAATGAAAGAGTCATTCTAATGATCAATCATAGCCCCCAGCTGTTGAAGTATTTTTTATACTGAGTTGTTATCTGTAAATAAGTAGGCTACACAACAATTTGGAAAAAAGAAAAGAAATTGCAGAATAGGTTATTACTCCCAACTAAACATTGCAGAAGAAGGCAACACATCATTATTCCTGTTGGCTTCTCCAAACCGCGGGCATGCCGACCGCCATCTACTGACTATGGAGAAGTACCTCATAAAACCTCTTCAAAAGATCCAAACTACCGCTTTAATGTCACTGAGTTCTGAAGAGGCTGCAGATGTATAACCATTTTATTTCTATGGGTTTATACATACATGTCATGCTGCCATCAGATGGCTGCAGGGATTCAATGAACTCAAACAGTTTTTCATACAGTATAAAGCTGCTGTGGACAACACATACTGCAATAATTACTCATATTAAGTTATAAGACTGATTTACCAGGGCTTCTCTGCTTTCGAACATTAATGGAGAGTTGGAGAGTGATTAATAAAAACAGTTTATTGTAAGCATTATTTCCATCATTAACTGCACATTTGCTACAAGTTTTTAACCAGGCTTTGAAGTGTCTATAGTCGGTGCCCACTCTCACTCATATGTGCCTGTTTAATGTTCTCCATCTTAGAACATTGTAAACTGTATTATATATTTACAGCCAGTTTGATTGCATATTGACTTGATAAGCTTTATAAGAAGATATTGAGTAAATCCCCCCCCAAAAAAAAATCTAAACAAACGTTCTGATAAATAATCAAGGAAGCAAACCTTTACCTCCATCGTCCAATTATGTTCATATATTGAGGCACCTGGGAGTCTGATATCACACATTATACCATAGTTCACTGACTAAAGGAGAAAATAGGCTGTGTTCACAAACCAAATTATTGGACACATTCAAATGGTGAGCTGATGATGGCGCTATAGATCAAATGTTAGCGGCTCACCAAAGTCAAGCCGTGTCCCCTAAAAATGACATTCCCATACAGCTAAAATGCATTCTCAATTACATGTTGGATTACATTCGTTTTTGACATTCACAAATTCTATTCTAACCAGAAGTCCGGGGTGGATGGATTGGTTATACAAACAGACTGCTGTTAGTGTCCCATGTGAAACCAAAACGTCATCATTTATTAGCAATCTACCCAAAAGTTGTTGACATGTTTCAGTCTGGACAGATGGCAGATGGACAGATCCCTAGAGCCAAGCCACTAGCATGGCTACAAAATAAAATGCCTTATAAGATGGGACACCAATGTGGTTCATCTATTCCTTTCAAAAGTTCCTGTATCAAGTCACTTATTTGGTTTTCATGTGTTTTCTGCAGGTTTTCCTTATCCTTCAGATTTCTCACCACCCTCATGTCTTGATCTTGTTTTTTCAGCAAGTTACGGATTCTTTTAACATTTTCTCTTTTTTTGGTGAAACACCTCACTAAGTTATTGAGTTCTCCTTGATGTTTTTTCTTCATTTGTTCTTCACTCTGAGCTGAAAGGGCCTGTAAGATGTCGTATTGTTCATCTTTGGCTTTCATTTGTTCCTCGCGCTCTTTCAACTCCTTCATGCACTTCTCTCCGAATTTATTGAATTCCTCCGCTTTCTTTCTGGCTTCCTCTTCATATTCCTCCTTCATATGCACCAGCCTATTCTCATAGTTTTCCTGCAGTTCCTTTCGCTCTTTTTCCTCCTGTTCTCGTCTGATTCTATCCTCTTCTTTTCTGTTGTTTTCATATTTTTCTTTTTCCTGCTCAATTATTGCATGTTCTTCCTGTTGCCTCTGCTTATATTCCTGATCTCTTTTCTCCCACCACTCTTTCCGTTCCTTTTCCCAAGCCTCTTGTTTTTCCTTCATCTCTTCTGTTTTCTGCCTCAGCTTTCTGTCAATGGTTTCCTTTGATTTGAATTCTTGTTTTATGTTTTCCTCCATAACTTTAAGTTTTCTTTCCCAGTCCTGTCGCTGTAATCCTTCCTGTATTTTCTTCACCTGGTCTTCTTCATCTCTCCTTCCTTGTTCTTTCTTTCTTTCTTCAAGCTCCTTGTTGATGTATTCCTCACGTTGTTTTTCTCTCAGTTTTCTCTCCTGTTCAATTTCTGCTCTCTGTTCTTCCATTCTTGTTTTCATTGCTTCCATTTCTTCTTCATATTTTCTTCCCAGTACCTCCCTCTCTCTCTGCATCTCTTCTTCTTTCTCCTTCAGGATCTTCTCCACTTCTTTCTGTATAGCTGCCTCAGCCTCTTGCAGCATCTCATTGCTGTAGCAGCTGCCTCCATTTTCCTTCACCATGGTGTCAATCTTGGTTATCAGCTCACTGACTTGTGTCCGGTTTTGTTCCTCATAGTTATTGAACACATGGTATCTTCCTCCACAGTCAGTGATCAGTTTCTCAAAGGAATCACATCCTTTTGAAATGTACTCATCAATGGACACATTGTCATGTTCCAGTGAATCTCCTCCAGTTAAAAGAATGATGGTGAACTTTTTAGCATTCTTGCCAAAGCCTTTCTCGATACGTTGCATTGTCTCCTTTTCCTCTGGTGTAAATCTGCCAATTTGTAACACCACCAGGAAGACATGAGGTCCTGGAGCCAGAAGACTGATGCATTTCACCATCTCCTCATTAACCTCTTCATGGGACAAAGTTGTGTCGAACAGACCAGGAGTGTCGACCACAGCGACAGTACGACCGTTCACTACAGTCTCTGCTTTCTGACAATGTTTGGTCACTGATGTTTGGCTTGTTTCAGCTTTAAACTCCTTTCTTCCTAGAATGGTGTTTCCTGTAGAGCTCTTTCCACAGCCGGTCTTCCCTATCAGCACAATCCTGAGACATTCTGGGCTCTGCTTCTCATCATCACCTGGGAAATAAGATGAACTGGAGTTATTACAACTGAAATGCACAACCGTATTGCCGGTACAACTAAATGACTCTGGTAGTTGACCAGTTGACTGTGGTATCATTTAATCACATGTCGATTTATAACAAAGAGTGGCTTTAATGCTAACTACAGACTGTTATTTTTGGTAGCTAAAGTTAGCTAAATTATCATAGTCCTAACTTTATAGCCTGAAATGGTTGCATCAGATGATGTATTGTAACTAAACCATAATAATAATATCAAATTTCATATATATAGGCTATATAGCCTTTTTCATAACACAGGTACAAAGTGCGGTGACTCAACTTTTCTTGCGTTGGTGTTTCCTCCCCCTTTCTTTCCTCCCCCTTTCTCTTTTTTAGCTGTCTGCCTCACACAGACTCATATTAGATAAGACCATCTTTTTGACATTGATTCTTGTCAACCAGTCAATAGACCCAATGCTCAATGTTGGGCACAGGGCACAGGAAGTGTAATAAGTAACTTTTTACTTATTACATCTTAAAAAAGTAATACTCTTACCCCTATTACCGAATATAGCTGCTGTGATTGGGTTTTGAAACTACATACTTATCCACATTGGTCTGTTGTGTCAAAACAGAGAGCAGAGATGACTACACACACCCTCACACAAATGAGCTATACAGTATGTCTGGTTAGAAAAGAGCAGAGGAGCAGAATCCCTTGTTGACCGGCGCAGAGAAATGTGCTTCTGATGTGAACAGGCCAGCTGCTGCTGTGTGCTGCTTGCCTGAGAATTGATCAATCGCGGTGCTTCAGCGGCTAGTGTAAACCCGTTACTGAGAAAGTCTTACTGCCCAACAATTCCAATGACAATTACATGACCATGACAAAAATACACTGTCAATAGTCTAGTGTGATGGCTACATTGCTTAGACATGGGAAAGCCATTAACATACTCACGTGTGATGTTGCTATTTTTCAGCGTCTGAAGTTCAGCTTGTTGCATGTTGATACGTTTCTCTTGTTGTATGATTTTTTCTATTTGGGCATGTGCAAATGTTTCTGTTGTATAGCCGTATGGTATGTCCACACCATCCAACATCTCTGCAATCTGCTGCTGGTCCTTGATGTTGAGAACAACACATCTTCTTCCATAGTTCTGACGGAGCTCCTGGATGTCCCTGTTTTCCTTTGGAAAATGAACAACAGCTGGAGTTTTAGGATCTGACTCCACAGTGAACAGAATCATGGTGAAGTCATTGACTCGAGAGCTGAAAGTGTTCTGGATGGTCTGTAACTCTCCCTTGTCTTCATCAGTGAGGGGACCCACAGAGAGGACCAGGATGAAGGCATGGACGCCCTCAGGATCACAGAGGGAGATACACCTGAATGATTCCTCCATCACTGCCTCCTGACCTTCTCCATACAAGGCAGGCAGCTCCACCAGGGAAACCCGACGTCCACACACCTCTCCCTGATGTTTAACACACTCTGATGAGTTGGAGACTGAATGAAGCTCTGTCTGACCTAAAATAGCCTTGGCTGCTGAAGTCTTCCCTGCTCCTCTCCTCCCACACAGAACCAGGTTTAAAGCTGGTCTGATGTGTCCAGATGTTGGTCTGATGGTGTCTTCAGTGAAGGTGAGGAAGGTTCCTTTGTTTTCATGCACAATGCTCTCAATCTTCTCCATTAACAATGTGCGGTCAATTGTTAACATGCTGCAGTGTCTGTCGTCACAGCCTTTAAGGAGTTGGTTCACAGTGAAACTTGTTTCATTCCCCTCATGTGTCGTAACGACCACTGAGTGTTGAAAGGCATCTTGACTAAACATACTCAGGATGAACTCCAGTGTTTGTCTGTTCTCCTCAGTGAACTCAGAAGGATTTACTAACAGCAGCAGGACATTTGGTCCAGGGAGGCAAAGACTGATAGTCCTTTTCATCTCTTCTCTGACTGCTTCTGCATGCAGGCTGAAGATGTCTGGAGTTTTCACTACTGTTAGCAAATGTCCATTCCAATCTCCAGAGATGGCCACACCATGTTTAAGTGGGGTATGTTTCTGGAAATCAAAGTCTTGGCTACCAAGGATGAAGTTGCCGAGTGTTGTCTTTGAATCTTCACTATTCCCCAACATCACAATCCTGAGTCCAGATGCTGTAATACGACATAAATATTGATTACTAATACTAATACTGATTACTGAACTAGAAATTAACAAACCAAGCTGACTTCAAAAAACTGCTGTGAAATTTAAAATGAACTTGCACTTTTAAGTTAACCCACCACTGATAAGTTTCAGCTAGAGCCAATTCAAGTTTAAGTTTGTCATTTCAATCTTCGGGACTTTCTGAATCTTGGCTGGGATTGCGTCCACACGGCTCTCACCTCTGATGTCACAAGCAAACATGGACATGGCTGAGCACAAATGAGTGCTAGCCGCGCTAATGGTGCTAACAGCGCTGTGCTACCAACGGCAGCATTGCTGACAAAGCTAACAGTGTTATTGGGGGTTAGCTCACACTCGCCAAGGCGACCTGGCTTCCGAGACAGCAGCGTCCTAACCAACGGTGGCGGGCAGTGGTAGTTCTACGGCAAGGGTAGCCAGTGCCCCAGTAATATTAGGCCTTGACCCCCCCTATGGCCTCCCTAACTGTGGCAAATATTTTCATACAATTGTAACCCCACCTTTATCCCCTAAGAGGGGATATTATTCATGTGCACTGATAAATAAAATGTACTGAATGCATATTCTTGTGTTCAGGGCATGAAATTGGCACCCGCCCACCCGCCAAATGCGGGTAACTTTTGTGATTGGCGGGTGAAACTGTCAATCTACCTGCCACATTGGCGGGTAGCCAATGAGAATTGAGTGATTCAGACTCGTAACTATCGGTAAGCAGGGTACATGGTTGCTTACGGGCCTGGTCCAATCAGGGGCCCGCATCACTGGAAGACATTAATTGACAGCCGGGGCCCCCTATCGCATTTTCATTACTAACACAATCCCAGCATCCCACGTGCAGCCACTGACCAAGCGGGAGTGAGAACGGGTTAAATTAATTTCCTAGTTTCTGATATGAAGACGAGACGTGTATGTGATTCGAACATCTCACATTACAAACAAAACTTACAGCGAAAGACTGTGCAAAACATTTCAGACCGTCCTGCCAACATGTATACATTTTAACATCAGTGTACGCTGTAACGATTTTTCACTCTAAAGTCAGCGCTGCTGTTTCAAATTGTCGGCTCTCTGCAGCGGGCGGGGCTGCTCCGTTTCCCCCGCGACTGACGCGCACACACAAACACACACACAGACACACAAACACACGCACACGGTGGATGCAGGAAAAAACGCAGATGAGACGTACAGGATGACCTAAATTGAGGACAGCTACGTTATTGTAAGTGTAATGATAAGTTAAAGTCCAATAAGTACTTTATTAAACCGTATGAATGTGTGTCCAAGGCCAGGATAGGAAATTAACTAAACAATGTAAAGATCAACAAGCCAATGACAATGACAGATATGTTCATATTTGATTCATCCAATAAATTATTTTGTGTCTTAAATCCACCAGCCTTTTTCATATTTTACCAACATTTGCAGCATCCTGAGCCTTTTTGGTAAAGTTCCTAGAAAATCTCAGCCTAGAGTAATTAATTAATAGTAATAAGTATTATTCTCCCCAAAACAAGTTTCCTTTTTATTTATTTTTTTATTTTTAAGAACTATACAAAAAACATTCATGTGTTATGGTGCGCATTCACCAGTGTTTTGTTGTTGTTGGCTACTCCTGATTTTGTCAGTCATCTCATCTCTTATATGCAGTGGCATAACGAGCCAACACCGGGCCCCTATGCAGGATTATCAAGGCGGGCTACCATCAATAGGACAGGATCATAGAGTCACAGCAATTCCTGTTTTTCACCTTTATGACGCAAAAAAAAAGTGGCTGGTAAAAAGTCCCTGTGGCAGGTGGATTTAAAAATCCACCTGCCACACTGGCTGGTGGTCAAAAAAGTTAACTTCATGCCCTGCTTGTGTTTATTGTTATATGTGTATCATTAGTCTTTTGCTTAATATTTGGTACCTCTAAAATCTCATGTGGCCCCAGCCTGGCCCCTTATTTGAAATAGTCTAGAACAGCCACTGGTGGAGGGACTGCATCGTCGCGGAAGCCAGGTTGTTATCAGTGGTTACCTCACTATGTAGGCGGTTCTCATGAACAATTCGTACATATAGCTGAGAAAAGTAATGCACTTTAATTCAAATGTATTCCACGCATTTATTACAGTCAGACCCACAATGATGTTTGCTGTAAGGCAGCAGCCTCTACTGTCGGTAGTATTTTTGAGCAAAGCACCTACAAGACCGCTTTCAAACACAAAACTTTCAAGCGGGGGGGAGCTGTCCTCTGTCCCGGAAGAAGTTGAGGGGAAAACACAAGATCTATCTAACTACTAACTGTTTATTTCAGCTTGTAATTATTAATTTAGAATGATGATCACATTGACACAATATGATTTCACTGAAACTCTAACAATCATATCAAATAATTGCCCAGCTCTAGTTTTACATATTTTATGTGATGCAATTTGAGGGTTCTTGCTAAGTTTCAGAGCAGTTTAATGTGTCAGCATTATACATTTTATTTCATGTGGTTATTTGCTAAACATTTATCACATTCTTAGTGATTGTGAACCTCGAGATTAAAGAGAAAATGTTTTCTTATGGCATATATATATATATATGTTATAAACTGGATGGTAAAATAGTCTTTACTTACTTTGGTTCATTGTGCTTTCCACTGCTGATGGGTTGTGTGATGTGTTTGGTGTGAACCCTGTGAAAGAAAATAAACACCAGTTGAAACATAAAATTCATCTTTGTGCACAGTGCATGATGAAGATCATTTGTAATAAATTCACTTAGGCCTACAGCTGGTTACAGTTTCCACCAAAGATTTCCGCCCTACGAAAAGATCATCATTATTAAATTGAGTATGTTTTAACTTAATGTTCTAACTTAATCAAGACTCAGTTGTATTTGTCACACATTTAGCACTTACCAGGAGGTTTTACAGCGTTCAAGTCAGCAATGGACGTTTCCTGTTTTTTTAGACGATGATCACCATGCAAAGCAAACTTTGCGTCTTTAAATGAATCACACCTCAAATGTCCTCCATTGTTACTTACAATTTGATCCAAGTACGTTAACAGCTCTGAAAGTTCAAGGCTCTTCTGCCTCATGTATCTGGATCTACATTTGCTGATCATGTCTTTTAAGGGTAGATTTTGTGCATATTTTGACATGAAACCTGAACTCTCCTCTCTGGGTGGTGATATCCGCACCAGTGAATGATCAAATGACCGATCACTGAAGAGTTTCAGGACTCTGCAGAGTCTCAGTTTGTGTTTCTCAGTGAAGTCTTCAGGCTGTAGAACCAGCAGGAACACATGAGGGCCAGGATCAGAGTGTTTCACACAGTTTTCTACATGTTTTCTTAGTCTGTCTTCAGAGATGTTTGGAAGCAACAGATCAGGAGTGTTGATGACAACTATTTGTTTCTCTTCAATTTGTCCACTGACTCTCAGAAAGACTGGTTCTTCCTCAGTGTTGAACACAGTCTCTCCCAGTATCAAGTTCCCCACTGAACTCCTCTCAGACCAGCTGTTCCCGAGCAGAATAACCCTCAGCTCAGACACTGAAAAGAAAACAGGAAATCAGGAAGCATAACTAACATATTTAATAATCCAATAGAATATGATCCAATGGATTTACAAATATAAAGAAATTCACAGTTTCCCAAGTTAGACTCGGAGAGGATCTGTCTGCCATCAAGAACTTAAAAAATCACCACTGATGTTGCAAATCATGAAATAATTTAGGGCCAGCCTCTCAGATAGAAAGAAATCCTATTTCTAGGATAATTTTTAGATGTGGTTTAGAGTCCTTGATTTAGTCTAGTCTTAAAGGCTAGCATAACGTTGTTTAAAGTCTATTTCAATATAATACCCACGTGTCATATGTACATTGAAAGAGTTGTTGGTGTGTGTAATTATTCCACTTAGTTAGACGTAAGAGTGTCTATCTTTGTCCTGGCAGTCACATTTAGATTTATCACTGGTGGTTTTGTCCTGGCAACAAACCTACATGCAATTACCAGGATGCACAGCTCAACAAAAGAACAGCGTGCTGCAAACATAATGATGGAATTTAGTGCTAATAAGACATTCAATATATAGAACGAGGATTGTGGATTTGTCCCCTCATTTCTTACAGTGTAGTCATGTTAGGAAGGGGGTCGCTTTACAGCCAGGATAGACAGGAGAAATAATCACACTGCCAATAACTCTGTCAACTAAGGTTGTAGGTTTGGTTTCAAAAGCATAGGTAGTATAACAAAAAATCGATGCTATGCTCTGCTACTGCCAATCTGCTTGCTGCGCCTTCACTATAAATGGGCCTAAAAGTCAAGATGACTCTTTACAGTTCTTGCTCCTTAAGGGTGGAATGAGCGCACTATTGGCATCATTACAGCAGAAACACTACCCATCTTTCATTGCAGTCTAAAAAAACTCATCTGTTCAGACTGCACCTCTGCCCATAAAAAACAACCTCACTCTATCTGTTATTGTTTCTAAATGTAGCACTTGAGGTGGATCCGCATATTTAATGAAGATGATACTTGCATGATTCTTGCACTTTTTAGGGTTGTATAACACACGGTTGAATGCATTTGTTGTAAGTTGCTTTGGATAAAAGCGTCAGCTAAATAAATGTAATGTAATGTAACGTATGCTAATCCTGTTTAAATTCATTGATTCCTTTATACAAAAGCGATACTTTCTGATAACTACAAACTTCACTGAAATGAGCACGGTGCTTCTTTTGACCGAAAATAATAACAAATAATAATACATTTTATTTGGAAAGCACTTTTCTTGACCAAATGTTCCAGATAATAAAAAAACCATCAGGCAAAAAAGCCCATAACATTGCAGGAACAGACAGTGGCAGACGACAAGATTCCGAAGGTGTTGTTAAAAGCATGCAGCAACCCTTATTGTTCCCATGAATACACCTTTATTTTTATTTATTTATTTACAGTTTATTAATTTGTACACATTGATTTCAAACTCATGCACACAATTTATGAATTTGTGTGCTTTGATTTCTACATTGATATTTTTTACCCTCGGTCAGTTAATGAGTCAAAATAATGGAGAAAACGAGCAAGATTTTAGAGCCTGAATGCACACCAGAAAACAGACCAAAGCAGGTCACAGCATTGATAAGTGGACCAGGAGTCAGTAAATGATAGAATAGATAGAAAGATCAGGGAGGACTCACATCAGAGATCCAGAGACTAACTTTGAACATATACAGGGGTATTGGCAAACATTGAGAAAACATAGACATAGTAGTTCAGTTTGTTTTTTCAAGTGTGTAATATATGAACAAAGACAGTGTGTTATCCAGACTAACAAAGTCTGACTAAACTCACCTGGTGGTGCAGTCGCCATGATGTCACTTCACTGGAAACATTAGAGACCAATTCAACTGGAAACTAACTTTAACCTAAGAACCTAAAAAAGAATAAATAGGTTCACTTACTGAGAAGCTTTTATTAAATAGCATTTATGTTTTTGTTGTTCATGGTTAACACACACATATTTGTACGCTCATGTGTAGGCATATAACTAATTTCCTCATAAAACATGCATATGCACATACTGTATATGAATATGACTGACTATTTCAGCTGAGTGTGCTGTTGCCCTTTTCTGGAAAAAAAGAAGAGAAAGAATGGATGGGTTTAATGGATTGTTATCAAACTATTATGTTATTTTGTTTAAGGTTTTTTTTCACCGGTACCTAAGGTGTGGTTCAAGTAACATCATAGTATTCATGTTTGGCAGTCTGACTTGACTTGTTTTTCTTCAAAGTGATAGTAGATGCTCATTTAAGAATACAGATGACCTTTTTTCAACCTACAGTTTGGTTGGGTAAGATATGATCAGTTCAGGGAAAAGGTGGACCTAATTATATCAAATTAGTTCAGGACAAGGAAGCAAGCAACTAAAAAATAACATGAGAGTAGAAGCACAGGCAGTTAAACAGGTTTCACCCAGTTTCTGTTCTGTCAGACCAACATAACAACATTCCCACCTAATACAATCACTTTACACATCTGAAAGTGGGTGCAAGCTTTGAAGAAACACACGTACCTGTATACTAAACTAATGCATAAACACAAATTCAAGGTAAAACAATGCAACTTAAATCAGCAGAGCTAACTCGATATTCTCTTTACTTAAATCTGAATTACTGGCTTTGATCCAAATGTTGATGACCACAGACAGAACAGATAAGACACAGTGTCGCACAGATATGAGAAGTTAGTCAGACTAAATAAGAATCTTCCAAAAGACAGAAAATCATCAGTTTTCTTTCAAACGGTATGATAGCAGCATTTCTCCACTTCAAACAGCGGCACCTAACACGCAGTGTTTTGTTTGTTAATTATCTTTATCTGCTGATGTTCTCAGTGAATTTACATCAATAATTCCCTTGCACCATTAGTTCATATTGCTGTGCACTTTCTTTAAATTAAATGCAGTACTTTGTAATGCTTTATGAACAAAGATAAAAATAAAACAACACTGAAGAACAAACATTTCATAAATACAGACATCTGTGATCAAGACCATCTAATCCAAGACTCAGCAAAGTCAAGACTAAGTCCAAATCCATCAGAGTCCAGACGAAACAAACAGAAAATAATGGTGTGTCACATTGCACACCGAATTGAAATTACAATCACAGAAACGACTATAAACACACACTCTCTCTGTACTGCTGCATGTCTCTAAATGTATCTATGGTTTAGAACCAGATACATCTTTGATAGTATTTTCATTTTAGCATGTGAATCCTTTCAGATCATCAGGCTGCTAACTGTCCCCAGAGTGTAAACTAGCAACACAGAGAGGATGTTAGACCACCTTTAAATCCGGTGGCCTGTGACTAAACCTCCATCATAAACCACCTGGTCCTCCTATATTTATGTTTTGGTTCTTTATTTCTTTGAAAAAATGTTCTATTGTTTCTCATATAATGCATTAGACTATATAAAGAACTTTGAATTTCATTTGAAACAGATAGACTTTACTTTGCCCCCTCTCTCTCTCTCTCTCTCTCTCTCTCTCTCTCTCTCTCTCTCTCTCTCTCTCTCTTACCTGGTGCAGTTCCCTCCATGTCTCCTCTGTCCTCTCATCTAGTCATGATTTGTCTGATAAGACCAGCCTCCTCAGCAGCATTGGACACATTTCTATGACTAATCCTCCCCTCCTTGTGTCATTTTGGCTTTTGAACAATAATTTCATTTCCCTGAAAGTTCCTCATAGAATCCTCCAAGGTAAAACCGCGAGAGCACGGGGCGGACAATCAATTAATCAATCAGTCAATCAATCAATCAGTTATTACCTCGACTCCACCGGAACGGACCCGCGGACTTCAGCGGACGTGGCACAGACGAAGACACGTCCTTCCTCAGCTGTCAATCAACACAACGAAACTATTTGATTTGATCAGGTGTCATACCTGAACAACCGTGCATTAGGCTACTCCTCACGTTACACGGCGCCTTGAATGTGAGAATCAGGTTTCCGACATTTGACATCAATGGTGAATGTCCGATTACTGATGTCAGACCCGCACGGTTATGTGGGCTATAGGCCTACTGTACCTTAATCAATGCACGTTTGGATTTTGATATGAATTGGTATTAATTAGTTAATGGCAATTAAGAGTTTACTCACCTGCTGAATTTTGTGCTGCGTCATCAGTTCACGTTTTTAAAAAAGCTGTCAAATGTGGCTGAACATGAATAACTCGATCATAATAGTAGCCTGCAATCATATTTATTTATGTGTGTATTTATTTATTGACAATTTTATGCGCAAACATTTAAAAATAGCTATATATAGGCCTATATTCAATATTTACTGTAATATCTATGAATGAGTGTGATATAGGGAAATAGTACTCTAATAGCCTATTTGAAATGTATTTGAGTTCAGGAGGATTAACACAGGACCAAAACATGTTGCTCACGCTGAGAATGTCTATCTTTGAAGAAAATTTGGATCGTGCAATTGGTTATTTCGATAAATGATTGTAAACATTTACAAAGAACATGTTCACGGCATTTACTATATAACTGGGACGTTTTGAGAGTGATTGGTGGGGATTTGCTATGTAATGTGTAATGTGTAGCCTATAAGGCTATGTTGTATTGCCTGCTTAAAATATATACGGTGATATTTATAAATTGTATGCTACAACAAAATGCTCGACATCAGTTAAAATGTTTCAAACTTCAAACTTGTTATCACTGATATAATTCATACTTATAATAACATATCCCTATACTTTACTGTAGTAAAATGTAGGCTACAGAGTGGCTGGTATACACATCATCATTACGAATATTACATTAAACATGAAACACCTTTAAGCCTTTCAGTTTTCACATTTCAAAATGATTACCAGAAAAATGTAATAAATGACTGTACAACCAGTAAATGATTAAGAGTGTTAAATACAAAGTCAGAGCTCCACCTGCTGGACAAAACAATGTCAACACACAAGAGGTGAAGTGGCTCCAGCGGCAGATCTAGAAAATTTGACATGGGGGGTGGCAAAAGGACTTGGCAGGGTGGCATTGGAAGACGGTACCTGAAAACCTCATATGTAAATGGCTTATGTAGCAAATAGAGGAAAAACTGTAAAACTGCATAACATAATTCTATCATTTGTTTGACCTTTTGGTTGATCATAATTACTGATATAGTAAAACAAATAGAATGTGTCTTATTTTATCAGTAATTATGATCAAACAAAAGGTCAAACAAAAGAAACTATCTATTTATATACTGTATGTACATATTTACATATCTAACCCTATAACATCATACAACAAAATAGAAATGTCACTGAGTGAGCTTCATATTTCACTTCCTTTACAACAACTTTTAACATGTACAAGATAAACACGAGCAGGGGCTAAACGGCTTTTCAAATCCAACATAAAAAAGTATTGGACGTTTGAATAAAAGTTAAAAAAAAATGTTATTGTGGTAAATGCACATCTTATATAATAGGTAGTTGCTGAGTGCACATGGTTATTGGAGTTAGAGAAAATGGCGTCCCAACTGGCGCATACTTGTGTGTACTGCTCTTGTGCAAAGACATCCATCTTTTTCCTTTCCATATTTCGTAAAGTGCCATATTTAATACATAAATATTCTTTGCCATATTTTAGGAATCATCAGAAATCATTACATTCATACTGTATAGCTATTCAAACCTAAACAAACTGGTATTCCATAGCAACAATAGAATCAAAGATAGAATGGAATAGAATCAATAACTATTTGGATTGAAAACATAGGAAAACATGTTGTTGTTGTTGTCATAACGACACTATGAATACTGGGACCCAACTTTAGTTCTGACACAAATTTACTCAGACAGCAGTTTGTATCAGAGAGTCATTTGACTGACAATCCAAAGGTGCACATTGCAACAAGAGAAAAAAACACTGGTCCAGCAGAATACACAGTTGGAAAACATGGAATTCCACTCAAGAGAGATTGAACCGCAGATTAATTTCTATCTCAGTTCACTTGAAGAACAAGTACGGTGTGAACTGAAGGACAGCGAGGCGAGGCTCACCCAATGTGAATCTGAGGGAAGAGTTCACCTGATCATCCGAGAGGACTTGCTGGCCAATCTCCTCGATCAGCTCCAACAACAGAGAGAGGGCAGCAGTTGGAGCCATGAGAAAGAGCTGATGCAGAGGGAGATGTGTGACTTGAAAGTTCAGCTTGCTGAACGTGTCCACTCCCCACCCAGGGAAACAGAGTATCTGAAATCCCAGCTGGGAAAAATCAGCAACAGGCTGCAAAAAGCCCAAAAAGATCTCGACCTGCAGTACTTCATTACTGAAGACCTGAAAGTCGAATTGGAGCAGATGAAGGGAGAGAAGGAGGCCCTTAAAAATAATGTGGAGTCTCTGAAGATTGAGCTTCGTAAAGAAAGACAGATGCTCGCGGTAGGTAAGACCACCAACGTGATGTTGGAGAGCTATCTGGAGATTGAGAGGGCTCAAGCTCAGGAGCTGAAGGATAAATTGAGCAAGACGGAGGAAGCTCTCCAAAAACAGGCAGAGGAGGCAAAGGAAATACTGGAAAGAGCCCAGGCTTCCCATAGAGCCCAGCTGGATGAGGCTCTGGCTGAACGTGTCCACTCCCCACCTGGGGAAACAGAGTATCTGAAAACCCAGCTGGGAAAATTCAGCAACAGGCTGCGAAAAGCCCAGAAAGATCTCGACCTGCAGTACTTCATTACTGAAGACCTGAAAGTCAAATTGGAGCAGATGAAGGGAGAGAAAGAGGCCCTTAAAAATAATGTGGAGACTCAGAAGATCGAGCTTCATAAAGAGAGACAGATGCTCGCGGTAGGTAAGACCACCAACGTGATGTTGGAGAGCTATCTGGAGATTGAGAGGGCTCAAGCTCAGGAGCTGAAGGATAAATTGAGCAAGATGGAGGAAGCTCTCCGAAAACAGGACGAGGAGGCAAAGGAGATACTGGAAAGAGCCCAGGCTTCCCATAGAGCCCAGCTGGAGATGCAGGACAAAAGCAACAAGAACCTCATGGCTGCTCTTGAGAAAAAGTGGGAACATCAGCTGGAGAGTGAGCGTGTCCTATGGCAGCAGGAGAAAACCTCCCTGCTGGAGGAGAGCGAGAAATCAAGAGCCTCCTATGTGGATCAGAATGACGAGCTAAGCTTTGCGAGTGACTGCCTCCTGGCTGCTCTGAAGAAGGCTGAGCAGCAGCTGGAGAGTAATCTCAGCGAGTGGAAGGAGGACAAGGCATCCCTCCTTCAGGCCACAGAAAGCCTGAAGCTGACTCAGCAGGAAAAAGAGCAGGACTGGGAGAGGACTGAGAGCACCATGAGGTCCCAGCTGGTAGATCTTCAGAGCCAGATAATGCAAAAGCCAAAGAAGAAGAAGTGGTACAAAAAGCTTCTGCCTGGCTGAGGAAAAGAAAATGCATTTGTACTTGTATAGTGTCTGTCTGTCTGTGTGTGTGGGTGGGTCTGTCTGTCGGTGTGTCTGTCTGTGTGTGGGTGGGTTGGTCTGTCTGTGTGTGGGTCTGTCTGTCTGTGTGTGGGTCTGTCTGTCTGTCTGTCTGTCTGTGTGTGTGTGTGTGTGTGTGTGTGTGTGTGTGTGTGTGTGTGTGTGTGTGTGTGTGTGTGTGTGCTGGTGTGTGTGTGTGTGTGTGTGTGTGTGTGTGTGTGTGTGTGTGTGTGTGGGTCTGTGTGTGTGTGTGTGTGTGTGTGTGTGTGTGTGTGTGTGTGTGTGTGTGTGTGTGTGTGTGTGTGTGTGTGCGTTTGCACGCAGGGCGTGTGATGCGTCAGTGCAGTAGTGCTTGTAGTTAGTGCATGCTGCATGCTGCTTCTGCTTGCCACTCTCTGCTTTCAGCTACTGCCACCGGATAGCCCTTTGTTTTCAGGGGCGAAAAGAGGAGCCGAGTGTGTAAGCCTCCTCAGCCGGTACATAGCCTCTCCACTGCCAAGATCTCGTACACGCCTCCCCGTGGCACACATGGTAACTGGTCCCTTGTGGTTCCAGGCTAAGTTGTACAGGGTCTCGGAGCAGCAGTGGGCCCCAGAGACGTGGCATGCAGGGCCATCGGTGAGTGGAAACGCCCTGATGCCCGTCAACCACTGTCCCAGTTATGGGTAAATAGTGAAGACCCCAACGGCAGCGCAGGCGGAAGATGTTAGTGTGAGAACCACCACAACGACTGGGAAGGCGGAAGAAGGCAACCCCACAGCCACGTGGGTTAACTCGGGAGGGTACAGTGGCTAGGGGAGCAAACCCCGAAGACAAACCTGCACCTGGGGACAGGTACAGACGGAGTCCAACTGACCGGACCACCGGCAGCCCCCTGCAACTCCTGCCAGACGAAGGTCGTCGTGGGTTCCCTCATGCCACTGGAGGTCCATCTGGTAGGAATGAAGATGGTGGGAATGAGGTCTGCGCACCCACACCCTCACCTTAATCCTCACCTATGCGCAAGTCCTGTGGCGATGTGAGAAAACTGAAACTAGGCCTCACAACTATATAATAACTACTGCATACACACAAACACTAGCTACACAAATAATCTTTTAAAATAAATGTTTGTTGGTGTGACGGCCCTGGGCCTGTCGTACATGTGTACTGTGGTTTGTCTTGTTAACTTGCAGGTGGAGCGGAGGCGATAATGAGATGACTGTGATCACCTGGCCGGTCCTCCCAGACTATTTAACCCCGCCTGCCCCGAGACCAGGCGGCCGCATTCTCCCGACTGCGCACCAACATGTTTTCTCTCTGTTTGAGTTTTCCCTTTGTTAACTACTGACAACATGCACCTCACATTCTCCATTACATCCATACACCTTCATTCATCACTGATACTGACAATCACACCTCATCGTTCTCTTGTTTGCATCATGATTTAATAAATGTCACTTTATTATTGTTACGTTGCTGTGCATCTCCCTCTTTTGTTGTGGCCTGTGAGCCGGTCATAACAAGTTGGGGGCTCGTTTGCCATCAGTATAAAACCAGGACCTTGTTTGTGGTTTCCTTTAGTTAATCCTAGTTAGTTGCTGTTGAGACAATTTGGTTTAGTTGAGCTAGTCTATTGTTGTTTAAATGTTAAGATGCACTACAGTCATGTGTAATATAGTTTGATGTATAAATCAGGGGACAAACACTCATTTGCATCCTAAACCCCCAAAATATATACATAAGATTACATCTACAATTATTATTTATTATTAAATAATATAAATGAATTGTTTGTTTCAATGTTTTAAGAAGCTTGTGGACATAGTGGCACTTTGTTTTTACAAGCACAGTTTTTTGAACACCAAAGTTAGGGGGGGGGCAGCTGGGGGGCAAGGCCCTACAGTGGGGGGTCAGTTGCCCCCCCTTGCTCCCCTGTAGATCCGCCCCTGAGTGGCTCACAGTGGATCTCTCCTCAATTCATGTCTTCTTTACGCAAGTATGCTGTATAAAATAGGGTCCAAAATCTACAGTCCGAAATCCTGAATGAGGCAAATTCAAGTGGGCATCTTCTTCCATCTTCTTGTTTCTACAGACGGTGTTTCCATGCTGACAGAGGGTTATGTCCTGGTTTTCATATTGTAGCCTATATTGGAACAAAACTCTGGCCATACAGTAAACCTATACAAGAATGCCAGGAGAAATATTCCAAATATTATTATTGTGTATATATATGCCAACAACAAGAACGTTCAAAACAGAAATGCCAAAGATATGTTTGAGGTAATTTAGGAGCAGTGTCACCATTACCAGAATCAGGTTTATTGGCTCAATATGTGAACACTACAAGGAATTTGACTCTGGTTTGTTGTTGCTGTTGTTGTTTTTTTAAATTGTAAATGTCCCAAATATATTGTTTACATAATTACAAAAAAGCCTCTTCAAAAATCACCTAATATTTGTGCTGGTAAAAAAAAAAAGTGCATATGTATATATATCAATGATGTTAAATATTGCAAATAATCTTGTTTTTATACATTTAATATACAAAGCTAATGTAATATTTATCAAAGATTATTTTATTACCTTGTTCACCTTTAGTCTTATCTGTACATTTATAGACTAATAAAGATATCAATAAATGTCTCAGTATAAGTAAACATTAGACACTGTAGCAATCTTTACTTTTTTTTTTTTTGGTATTCACCGAAAGATTCAAGATTCAAGATTCAAAAAGCTTTATTGTGTAATATGTTGCCATGTTAGAACATTTTCTTTTGATTGAAGGCAGAGTGTGTGTGAAGTTGTCAGTAGCATGAGTTTTGTATATGTATTGCACTGGGAATGAAACATTTGTTGTATAATGACTTTTTAGCCAGAGGCACTCTGAACCTTCTTCCTGATGGTAATAGCTCAAAGCTTTGGTGGAGGGGGTGGGAGCTTTTATATACTCTCTATGGGTGGGAGGCATCCTGGATGATGAAGTTGGATTTTCTTTCCACTGCTTGTATATAAAGATCAGATGGCTGTTTTTGTGGAATGTCTATGATCTTAACGGTTTGCCTGGCTATCCTAGCCAGCTTAACAATTTACTCAAGCAATTCCTTTCCATGTCATTAGTTAGGCCTACCTGAGGTGGTAGCTGTTATCTTTTTGTAGGCTACAACAGTCTCCAATTACGGAGTTTTGAAAGTAGCCTATGGCTAGCAAGAAAATATTATTTTCAGCTCAGTTCATGTGGTTACTAACTTCAGTAAACAGCGATGATTCTGTTCCAGCTAACCACCAGTCCTGAATAATCAGCATACACCTGATCTTTTTAGGCTACTCACCACTTGGACTCTTTCTTACACGTCTTAGCTAGATACATTTGTTTGTTTGAATTGATATTTCAGTTGTAGGCTATAATAGCGTAGGCCTATGTCATCATAATCAGTGTTAATCAGCATCACTTTCTTCACGTGTGTTAATCTTCAAATACAGCCGGGAACGTGCGCGCCTACTAAGCCTACTACTCAGTTTCCTCGTTTTTGTCAGCTATTCAAATGCAGTGTCAAACTTTCACACGGCGGACAGAAAGAGAGAAGTTGAGGACAATAGAAGACCACAAAACTCGGGCAGTTGAACCAGGACTCCAGGAGGGCCTCTCTGTGTGAGAAAACCGACCTAATGATGATGCAGTGTGGGATGAGAGGGGACATCAATCACCGGTGATTTTAAACGGTAAGAGCAGTGTTTTCTGCTTGCGCGCCAAACTTCATTCATCGTTTTTACTGTTTAGTTTTCTGTTTGTGTATAAAGGCACACACATAGTAAAATTGCTTATTTTATATGTTTTACCAATCAAGAGGATCCTAAAGTAAATTCGGCGGGGACGACTGCCAACAAAGCAACGCTTTAAATCGACAAATTGTCAATCAATTGTAAACGTACACTCTACAACTGGTCCCTTCCAGGCCTCTGCCCGACATAGTGTATGCTATCATGCAAGAATAACAGGCAGTTTTTTTTTTTTTTTTTTTCTTTTTTACCAACATACGTTTGGTGTGCCGGGATGTAAGAACGGCCTCTAAATTAGAGGCCGTTCTTACATCCCCCCCTGTTTTAGAAATCAATTTCTATAAGGTATTTTTCTCTATAAGGTACTTGATAAATTGTAATTTGCTAGTTTTCCTTATGGAGTTTGGTGTCTCCGTGAGAAGGCGTTTTTTTCTTTCTTTGCACTTCCTGTTTTCTGGTTTGCTTGTTCTGAAATCCTTAAGATTTCAGTTCTGGTTGATTTAGAATTTGTATTTTAGCGAAAACAATGGCATTGTGCTGGGTTAACAGTCTGGAGCATTGAAGCGGAATGAATCTTATTCTATTTCCAGGGCCGGTGTAGATGGAGTCTCTAACAACCATTTCCAGACTTATACAGGGCATGCTCTGTTTTGCATAAATGTTTGTGTGTGTCCTAGTGTAGCTGTTACAATGTGGACATTCCTGAAGACTGTAATAACTCCCAAAACCAGAGTAACTGTTATTTAAATCCAACTCATATTGAATCTCAAAAGTTACTATCTCGGCCTGGTAGTGCAAACTACATTATGTTTGCATATCCGTTTTATAGGCAATTTCCCACAAGCTCAAATCATATACCGTATCTGTGTTTTGCCACACAGATACAGTATATCATGAGCATCTATTAAAAAGTAAATAATCTAACTAAACATCACTTGCAATACATATATCCACTGTAAAGATTAAGATGTGATGAGAGAGGTGATTCACCTCTGTTATTTCTAGACTCCTGGCAGACCGATTTATAATTGAAGTTCCTCCATGACCACAGCAAAACTACATATCGTAACAGGAAAAGTCAGTCAGTCAGTCAGTCAGTCAGTTTAGAGGACAGATGGGGCAGACACACAGTGTAACAGTTTAGGGTAAAGATTACAGAGTAGAGGTGATCTTTGTACATCTCTGGTTGTGTTGAGAGCTTTGGGTGATCTCTGCAGAAGGCCAGCTTGTTTTGCATGTTATTTCCCTTTTTTAAATAAAATGGACAATGCAAATTTCTGTCCAGGTGACACCAGTTAGAATGAAACATGACTCCAGTTGTGTGGTACAGTGTTACTCATTCAGACACAGACCAGCATCCAGTTTGACTTAAACCTACAGAAACGGCAGTTTAGTACAGAGAGATAATATGTTGGAAACAAACTGCAGGTCTCTATATGGAGGTAAGTACTTTTGTCTTTTTTAATAAATTAGCAATTGGATTTATTTTAAGCTTTATACATTTCAGGCTGATACATTGTGTGTCTTTGGGATCTCTACTAGAACTTAAAATTAATTTATGGACAGACTACACAAGGTTGTAAATTAGGAGCCCTTAGTGGGTCTGACAGGGTTAAATGTTTGTTGAACTTGTGATTTAAAAATGCTGCATTTTAAATATATCAAGTTCTTTGTGTCAAAATTCTTTTGAAATGTTTTTAATGCTTATCGGACATGTCAGATAAGCTATTTATCTTTTGCCGCAGAGTATACCATCAGTATGGTACACACTATGGCTATAGAGTAGAGAACACGTACAGTTGCAGTGTTACAGTATGACTGATGGTCAAAGACTATGCAGTCCAAGTTGTAATTGTTGAAAGACTAATGATGATGATGTCAAAGTGCAGTCTGCAATCAATATTGCACCTGAGATTGAAATTTGATGTTAGACTAAAAAAACTGTTGCATTTCACTTTTTTATGACAGGAAGTCAAGAGTTTGATCTTCGAACATCCTTTGAACACAGCATTGTGTTTTTTGTTTTTTAATCACTTTCCAATGCTGATAGAAGAATCAACATAAGAATGAACTTAACAGAAATAAATACATGAATTGTGCAAGAAGTGGAACTTGTTGGAGAGGTTTTCCCTTAAGTCTAGTTCAGTCAAGTTCTTCCACACTAAACTGAGAAAAGCATTTCTTTATAGAGCTGGCTTTGTGCGTGATGTCATGTTAAAACAGGGAAGAGACAAAACACAAACTGACCCTGAAATGTGTCTAAAATATCAGTGTATGCTACAGTATTAAGATTTAATTTCTAAACCAAATCAGAAAAAACAGGCAGTTTTGTCCAAATACTTTTGTCCATATATTATAATAATACACTATTAAGTAGATTTAATACGGTTGGTTTGCAGTGTATTAATATTGTCCTTTCATCTGTAGATTGAGTTTTGGTCTGAAGACGGAGGCTGTGCCAGGAGCATCTTCATCATCCTCCATGTCTGATGCCTCTTGTCCCTGCTGACCGCTGACGGCTCAACATCCTCCATCTGTTCTTCTGCTTGGAGCTTCACTCCCTTCTTCTTTCACTCAACCCTTCCTCCATCCGTCTGTCTGTCCACCGGTCATGAATCCCTACAGACACACAAGTCCACCTGCTGACCCTCATGATAATTCCCAAAATCCATCTCTGTCAGCCACCGTACCGTCTCCTCCGCTCATCCAGACAGGTCATAGCTCTGTGACAGTTTTGAGCCATAACGTCCCTCACTATCAGGCCTCCTCAGACCACAATGGAGGAAACCTGGTCCTATCACCAAACTCGGACCACTCCGCCTCATTGCTTCCAGGGTCCAGCCTAGTTTCAGTCTCGTCTTTGGCTCAAAGTCCATCTCCAGCTACCACACTGAACCCTTACCCTGCCCCCGGCACCCCCCCCTCCTGCCAGGTCTCGGTCATCATCCCGTCTCCAGACCTCCGCCCGTCTCCTCTGCCGTCTGAGTGCTCCGAGGACACCTGCCCGGACCTGGAGTGCTCCATCTGCTTCAGCCAGTTCAACAACGTCTTCCGCTGTCCCAAGATGCTTCAGTGCAAGCACACCTTCTGCCTGGAGTGCCTGGCACGCATCAACGTCAAGTCGGCCGAGCCCAACTCCATCCAGTGCCCGCTGTGCCGCGGCCTCACGCCCCTGCCCACTCTCGGCCTGCCCAAACTGGCCACAAACTCAGACATGCTGTCCTACCTGCCGGCCGCCATGCAGAGAGTCTACAGCATCCGCTTCCTGCGCAACAAAGGGAAGCTGCAGGTCAAAAGGTGTGAAGAATCTGAATTCTTAGCTTTTAAAAGAAATATGATTTTAACAGTTTCAAAACATGCTTCATATTCTCAGTTCTCAGCATTTATGCTTTCCAGAAGCTTCATATTAATAAGTTAAACTCTTCTAAGGCTCAGGGTTCTTGGACTTAACTTTAAAACTTATATCTTGAATTAAACAAATATTTTCCTTTTTATGGTAGTTTTATTTCAATCAAACAGACATGCACAAATGCATCTTTTGTCCTTCCCTATTGCTCCCTCCCCACCCTTTTCCAGCCCCAAAACAAGGAAAGATAACAATTCAATTGATCATTAATGTGGCTTCATAGAGATAAAATAAATTAATACATTAATCCGGAGAACAGATTAAGACTTAAGAATATAAAATCCACCCAAGAGTACTTGTGATTAATTTGCTTCCACTTTACCCTTACACACTTAGAGCAATATACCTTTCCCACTAAAGGATATATTTTTATACCTCTCAGTGGTTAAAAAATTGTCCTATCTGTCCATAATTATTATTATTATTATTAGTTGTTTAACAGTGCTCCCATTCAGCTGCAGATAAAAAGCCAAATTAAAACTCAAACTGCCAGTTTTTAAACGCACAAATACATTTAAAGGTCAACAGCCATACTGAGTGAACCAGAGGCACATAGGTAAATGTTTAATCGTTAATAGGCGTGTTTGCTTGATAATAATTACCTGTGAAAACGTCATCTTATATTTGACGGTCTAAAGTTTAATAACCTAAATATTAATAGCATGGCTATCTTCGGATAACGCCTGTTTGCTCCACATGATTCAGAGGCCTTCTGTTCTGCTGGTTTATTTTCCCCTTAGTCAGGCCTTTCCTGTTCAAGATTTACCAGGAAACGGTTGTGATGTGTACCTTCACTGTGTCTGGACAAAAATAAAAACACCTGATGTTTAGGAGGTGAACAGCGTCTGGATATGCTGTTACAGAATCTAGCCTTTTAAGTTAAGCATTGAATTAAAAAAAAAAAAAAAAAAAAAAAAATGCAGTAATTCAGTCAATAACTCCGATTAACCCAGTTGCCTGACAGATTTGTTTTTTTTTTTTTTAGGTTAAAACAGGCAGAGTATTACATTTCCACTTGCAGAATATTTCTCACAAAGGGACTTTTGAATTGGTTATTTAAAAAAAAAAAAAAAAAAAAGGCAGTGGTGGCCTAAAGACAGTTGCACACCGACCAGACGGCTGACCCTCGGCAGAAAAGGCAGTTGGGCTGATCAGTCTCCCCGAGTTGGTCAAAAAAGTGCCTCGGAACGCACCAAAGCGACGAGACGTAATACGTCTCCATAACAGCGGCGCTAATCTGTATCGTCACCCAAAAAATGAAAAGCGGCAGCTGATTGGACAAACGCGTCACGTGGGTCTGGTTTCTCTGGAAATTCACAGCCAGACTGTCGTGGCGGCTTGTTCAGAATACGATCTCATACTGTACTAAAATAGTTCACCGAAACGTGTTTCTGAAAACATTTTAAGCGAGAAATAGACCATGCAGTTGCTGAATCGATCTTCATTTCAGATCGACAAAGGTCAGTTTAAAAGATTTTCGTCAGATTTTGAGAGGCTTAGTCACGGTCATTCCGCTCGCCATTTCCGGGTGAGTCCCGACTGCCCTGTTTCCACCTGAGCATGTCGGGTCGGCCAAAATGAAGGCCAACGTCCCCTTGGACGGACGACGGCACGGAACACACCGAACAGACTCGAGTCACCGACCTTGCCAGACGGTCCAACGGCCGATTATCGGCCCGGTGTGTAACTGCCTTAAAGGTTAAAGAAATCTGTGTGGGGAAAGTGAAAGAGCAGTGCTCGTCCCTCCCTCATTACCACCACTGAGGCCCTAACAGCTCCAGTGGAGCTGCTCAGTGGCCAGCAGATCAGTGGTTGTACTGTTTTTTTCAATAGATTGAGCCTAAAATTAGTTATAGTCAACAGTTATAATAATAGTTCTGTGTTTCTGGTTAAGGTCATCTGAAGGTCCGCGGCAGTGGGGTCAGAGGTCGCTGACATCTCTGAGGTCGATGAACCTCTCTCTGGACGTGGGGCTTCCCAGCCCGCCTGCCGGGAGCCGCGGCGCCGAAGCGGGCGGCGTGGGCGGGGCTCTGTTCCGCCTGACGGGCCGGCCGGCGTGCCGGGCCTTCCTCCTGGCGTCCGTGGTGATGATGATGGTGCTGCTGACGGGCATCATCATCTTCCTCCTCACATACAAAGCTGATAAAAGTGGGTGACATCACATTTCTTCCTCCTGCTTTTATTTTCAGTGGCGGAGAAGGTCACCGAACAGTAGAATTCCACCGTCTGAATCTAATTAATGAGCAACATCTGTCTCAGAACGGATTCAGATGTGAAATAAAAAGCCATCATTTCTGGCTTTTAACGCTCCGAAGCCAAAAGGACACAAACGTCAACACTCAACTCATGAGCTGAGAAAGTGAGAAGCGTAAAGACTTTCCACTCGTAGATTTTTATTGTTAAGTCCTTAAAATGTACTCCCAAAATGCAGCTGAGGTTGAAAGGTACAGTATCTGTGAGACTGAGAAGCAGTGGCCTTTTAATCTGTTTTACAGTACTTAAGTACAACTAAGCTTAAAATGATTTGCTAAATGTAGCTGGACATGAGAACCTTCTGCCTAAAGCAACAAAATGGCGGTCGTGTAACAGCTGAGTTGGAAAAGCACTGGGAAGTGAGAAGCACTTTAATCTTACCTACAGCCCTTAAGACTTCAATCTTCAATTACTTTAGGTTTTTTGGGAGGGGGGAAACGCACACAATCACCACTTTTTAATGTCTTGAATTTCATTTTACGAAATGGCTGATGTGATGGTCAAGTGATGGCAGAGAAGATATGTAGACGTGCTGTATTATTCTGATTGATCGCAGGTTTATTATATTACAAGGTCAAAGTCTCTGGTGGCTCCCATCCAGCTGCAGATACGTCTAAAATCAACTTGTGACTCCAGGGACTGAATCTAATTTCACTGTTACTTTGGGACATAAAACTCTTAAAATATAATGCGTAAGAAAAAACAATACTACATAAAGCTGTCTCCAGGCGGTGCCACCTTCTTCATATTTAAACTTCCTTTTGGCAGCTTTCAGCACTTTAAAGAGAGCCTAGCGACTGAATTGTTACCTGCTTGTTTCTGTGTTCAGTCTTTCAAAGTGGCTGTTATTTACAGGAGTCTTTCCTCCTGTTGCGCCTCTGCCCCTCGTAACCAAATGCTGTAAACGGGAGCCATGCAAATAAAGAGTCAGTTACAGTCTGACACAGAGAGCACAGAATTTCCATAGATGCTGGAATATTATACATGATGGAAATGAATATAGCTTCATAGTGTAACTGAATAGTTGACGCAAATTACAGAAATATTTTTCCACTTCACCTCTAGAGCTGTCTCTCCATGCAGATAGTATTCGTTTTTATTCGTCCAGGTTTTCAGATGATTTTTGCCTCCACATTGATACAATGGAGGATGATGGGATTCCATTTGAGGTGCTAAAAGCATCAGAATGCCTTCCCATAATTTAGTTTTCACAGTTTTAAAAAGTAGTCCTTGTTAAACTCTTGTTCCTGTTGATTTTCCACAGTAACAGGGACCTTCTGTTGCAGTTTGATTCATTCTTTCTCAAGACTGCAAGCACCACAAAATAAATCCCATCATCCTCAATGTCATTGATGTGGCGGCAGAAATCTGAAAACCTGGACGAATAAAACCAAAACTGTCTGCATGTATTTTGTAGTGGTGACTTTACCCCTTTTTTTTCTTTTTAAAGGAGTAAAAAGGTGTCTGTGGTTGACATCATGAGGCAGTCATGTACCTGAAATTTTAAATATTGGGTCAATGTGCCTGTGTTACACCCTTTAGGAGGCTGTGAGACGTGGGATAGTCCCTGTGCTGCACTGGTATCAATAAGAACCTTGGTCATGTTTTAACTGACCAATCAACAGATCAGTGACGGTCAGTTCGCAGCTGAAAATGGAAGAACAGCCCACAGGGAAAACCTTCCACTAATTATTTGACTTGCAAATCAAATGTGCCGTCCCAAAAGAATTCATCTGTTTACAAAAGCTTATTTACATTTAATATATGTTTATATTTTTCAGCCTGCATCCGAGAGGGGAAAATAGGTTTTAATCCAATGTTTATCTTCCTATTTTTGATCTGTTTCTCCTGTTTTGTGTTTTTAGGCTCTGACCTGTTTTACTGTGCAATGTAAAATAAATTATTTTATATATTTATATAACTGTTTTAGCAAAGCTTGCTCTATCACCATGTTTCCTTGTGTTGAACTTAAATAAATTCTTTTTTGAATTATGCAGTTTTTGGTTTGTTTTTTATGAAGCAGGAGAAAGTTTAAGAGTTGATTATGTAATTTTCTAAGGGACTCTCAATCAAAACTAACAAAAGCTGCAGTTTTGGCGACGTTGTGAAGTATCATGGGAGTTGTTGTCTTCACCATTGCTGTTATTGCAGTCAGCATCTCCTGGTTAGGATTCCTTCAGCGTTCATCGGTTGGGAGGTTTTTAACGGGAGCCGAATTATCCGCAGAGGTCTCCTCCACTCAAACGCTGTTTAAAACCAGCAAAAACACTGAATAAAGCAGTTCCGCGTCCAACTTGATGGGGGACTGATAGCCAAGCTGCCTGCTTCCCTTTATTCAGCTTGTTTCTCTGATAACTTATGATCCAGACTTCCGATGACTAAAATCCTTTATCCGGTTAAAATATATAACCACCAAGATCTAAAAACTATCGTTAAAAATGTCTTGAAACTGGATTAAAAAGTCAATATGACAGATTCTAGCTGACAGCCACAGCGCTGTAGCATGCACAAAAGGGATATGATGTCATCGACAGGTGACCAAATTGGTTTGAATACAATGACAAATTTTTCTGGGTTTGAGATAATGTACGTACACAACTCAACAAAATATATACCATAGGTCTAGTTGTCAGTTGTTCAGAAATGTTACATATAGTATTAGAGTTTAGATTCTCTGCCCGAGCCCGAACTGGAAATATTGGGGCCGGGTCGGGCCGATATTTCCCACCAGCAGGGCCCTTGATCAAGCATTTGTGTTTTTTAATCATTACTTTATTAGCCTAATTGGGTGGGGAGAAAGCTATGACATAATCATGCGCAGCGTCTCCTCCACTCGCACACATCACACCGGGCCTGCTGTGCAATACAGCATGTTTGCAGTATTGTGTAGCTTAAGTGCAACATGGAGCTTGAAGATGTAAAGAAAAAAATCAAAACAGGAGAATTAACTTTGAGCAAGTTTGGAGTAAGTCGGAGGTATGGAACCATTTTAAACAAGTCGTGGGCAGTGACAACGTGTTGGCTTTGTCGAGTGCATTAAGTCCGGCACGCTGCTCGCCTATGACAGCAAAAAAACGGGCACAATGAACAGACACGTGAAGCAGGCTTGCAGTGGCAGAAAAGATGATAGTCAGCCTTCAATGTCCTCTTTTGTTTCTTCTCCAAGCATACCCCTTCTAAACAGATTTCTGCACTTCAAACAACTCGGAACTGTCGTTGAGAACGTCATTTATATTGGCCCACGTATTAAAAAATTAGGGTAGGGTTGGGCTTGATTTTTTTTTAGCCCAATCTAAGCTTTATATAGTATACATTTTGTGTATGTACTGTATATACTCTGTACGCAGAATTTAAAATAAAGGTGTGTAGTTTGTAGTTTGAGCTAATGCTGGGTCCAGCAGAGTTAAAATCTAGTCAGGATAGACAAATCAAAGAAACTTTTAAACTATATTGACTCCATGCTAAAACTATCACTGATGTATGAGGGACAAAGTGTTCAATATACTAAAAACACTTGAATAGAATAAGAATTCAAATAATTCCCCCCTGGGATTATTAAAGTATTTCTGATTCTGATTCTGATTAGAAAAGAGCATGGACGATTTTAGACCCTTTTTAGGGGGGCTAAAATCAATTTTATAGCTTCAAGTTAGAGTTTGCAAACTTGTCTGTTAGTGATGGAGGACAAACAATTACAGGTTCAAATGGCTTGAAACAGGGTTAATATCCTGAGTCGCTGTCACCAATGTTATATGCATCTGTAACCCAGTCAAGGAAAGGGTTAACAGAAACATAGTTTTGGCCAATCGGAGGTGGTTGTGCCAGACTCCTGCGTTTGGCTGAGTCTCTACCTGATCTGTCAGAGGGAGAGCAGGAGTGTGGTTGTAAAGTTTAACGTTGGTAGTCCCCAGAGAAGAAGTTGGTAATTTCATGGCACAGATTAGAACCCAAATTGAAACGTAGGCAACTAAAATTGCTGAATGTTAGAACATTGTGTCAAACTGACCGTTATTACTGTGACTTAAGTGTCAGGTTTAGTTCCATCATAGTGTCAAAAACATTAGCTGATGTTGTTCAGTAGCTAACTCAGAGATTATTGGCTAATGAAATTACTGATTTAGCAGGGGTTAACACTTTTGCAAGGCACCGTATCCATGTCACATTCTCATAAGGGGCTGAGCCCCCCTAAAGGTCTGATCCTAGAATCGCCCCTGGAACAGAGGCCTCTTTAGTTTTACTAGTAACACCTGTGCTTTTCCTATGACGTCAGTCTGCTGTGAGAAAGGCCTATGTTGATTACATTTTGTCTTTATACCCCAATCAAGACATAACATTTGAAAATATGATTTTCCAGAAACACCATCCTGGTTTCTTTGGTTAAAAGTAGTTCCAAAAAAAATCCTGTTGAGCTTGGAAAGTTGAAACAACCATTTTATTAAAGCTAATTGTTTTTCCACAGACAAACACGCACACACACACTGAGCCTGTTGTGATATCTGCCACGCATCCTTTATGACAGTGTGGGTGTTTAGTGGCTTTGCGTGTATGATGTCAGTGGATACACCTTAACAACACATTGAGCGATTAAACAAATGTGTCCATGAAGACCAGCCATGTGAGCCGCTGATTGAATCCCACCCCGTCCTTCACAGAGCTGTCCTGAAGTCGGTGATGTGACTTGGGTAACACTTTATAATACGTTACAGCAGGGGTCACCAACCTTTTTGAAACTGAGAGCTACTTCATGGGTACCGAGTCATACGAAGGGCTACCAGTTTGATACACTCTTCTGAAATAACAAATTTGCTCAGTTTGCCTTTAGTTATATATGATTATTAATGATTAATGATACTCATCTATGTGAAGACACTGATTACTTTAATGATTTCTCACAATAATTATCAACAATGACTTAACAAGGTGGGAAACAGATAATATCAATATTCAATTTTCATTTTTAGAACAGGCCTGAGGGCTACTCATGTGGTCCTTGGGGGCTACCTGCTGCCTGCGGGCACCGTGTTGGTGACCCCTGCGTTACAGTCTGCAGAGGTGGAGGCTTCGGCCTCTGGATCACAGCTGGATGTCTTCTGACTGCACAGTTTCCTGAGGGGGACACAGAGCAACAGCATCTATACAAAGAACAGATTCATGTATAAAGTCTAAACAATGGTCCACTGTAAGCACACTTGTATGTGTATGAGGACAACAATGAGATGAGAGCAGATCAGGAATGTAGAGGAGGAAAGTAGTTTTGCATGATTCAAATGCAGAGTGGGAACACATTTTAACACTGGAGAAAGTGATTTGATCCAACACTGCCCCCTGCAGACAGACTCCTTCATAACAGACCTGTTGAGAGGCATCAGAATGGAGTGACCTGGAGATGGCTGCTTTCTGTTTCCACATGGGTCGGGGCACGAGGCCCAGGTCGCCTGGTCTGTAGCGGGCCAACAGGAACAACGGATCTGTGGCGATGTTCAGGGTCTGAGCTCTGTGGAGAAGACAGTCCATTACATCCAGCTCTATTCTTAAATACAGGTTTGAGGTTTTAAAGCAGCCATATTATGCTCATTTTCAGGTTCATAATTGTATTTTAAGGTTGTACCAGAATAGGTTTACATGGTTTAACTTTCAAAAAACACCATATTTTTGTTGTACTGTAGTGCTCTCTCTCACTGCTGCAGATCCTCTTTTCAGCTGGTCTCTGTTTTAGCTACAGAGTGAGACCTCTTTTCTTCTTCTTCTTCTGTACTATCTTTGATTGCACTGCACATGCCCAGTAGCTCAGATGTAGATCATGTCAGCTAGCTAGCTCCATAGACAGTAAAAGAAAGGCTGTTTCTACAACTTCGGTCAGTTACAAGGCAGGATTAGCTGGGAGACTTCTAAATGAGGGCGCACATGTAAGTAGTTCTTTTGTAGATTATGGTGAACTTGTGTGTGTTGTAGCAGTGCTTTGCTACTGAGAACGAGGTAGCATGCTAGCGTTAGCATGCTAGCGTTAGCATGCTAGCGTTAGCATGCTAACGCTACGAGCTAATGGTTGCGGTTAGCCTGCTTGTTTCGGCTTGTGACGTCACAAGCCGTGCCGATTTTGAACAGCTCACCCAGAGACTGAAGGCAGGACACATTCAGAAACTGTATCTCACTCTAAACAGCATGGGTGGATTTTTTTTCAAAGTTTGTATGTGTGTGGAAGCACCAGAGACACAACATAACACCCCAAATCCCAGAAAAAGTGATTTTTTCATAATATGGGCACTTTAATACTTCATACTTGAGGATGATACTTTATATTTTGCCATCACTTTTATCACTTTTATCACTTTGATTTAATTTTATCCTTTTGATCCCCCTTCTTTATTCTCTCCTCTTTATTTTCAAGAAAAGAAAAGTATATTACATAAATACGTCGATATACTGTATATTTACTAATAAAACAGCTTTTTGACCTATCTGAAGAGCTAGAGAATAACTTAAAGGGGAACTATGCAGTTTTTTTTTTAGCTTAATTTACCTTAACTGAATAGCTTCGGAGTCATTGGAATGGTTATATGACTTTTTTTCGGGTTGAATGGTGGTCGTCTCGCTCCCCCCTAGCGTCTGTGAGCGGAGAAACCACCCTTGCAACTTTGGGCCGGCGAGCCGCCGGCTTCAGCGTCAGGAAGTATCGCGTGATGTCAGGTCTCGCGATGTAACGAATTGCTTCACGGCACTGCACACATACACCATGGATGTATTAAGAGAACTACACGCCGCTACTTAAGAACAAGCTAGCTATAAGAACAAGGTAGCAATGGAGTTTTTCACACTATCGTCATGGCTGAGCCGGCAAAAAAGAAGCAGAAAGCTAGGAAAGCATTGTCGGAGGAACAGAGAAAGAGGAAACGGCAGACTGACCAATCGAGGAGTCAGACACGAGTAAACATCGGACCTGCGTTTTCAGAATGGCGAGAACTGAGACAAACAGAAGCCTGCAAATCCCATGCTGACCTGGCATTCTTGCTGTTGCACTTGTAAGTAGCTTTGGGATAAACTCTGTTTAATCTTTGTATTTCTTGTTATTGTGACCTCAGGATGTTTGCTATTGTCTGTAAAGGTTTTTATTATGATCGCTGTCTGTTACGGGCTTACTAGCTAGCTTACTAGCTGTCTACCTCAGTGGACATGGCTCCGTGCGTTCGACGGCTTCTTTGAAAACAAATGCACATGACCAGAGGGAGAAGATGGGAGGGGGGAGAGTCGCCAACGAGTTTTTACAACAGCGTTGCCAAATATCTATTCCGAAGCTGTAGGGGGAGCTCTACAGAGAAACCGGCGAGCAAAAAGCGAGAAAACAGCAAAGAAATTGCCAAAACTGCATAGCGCCCCTTTAATTCCCTGTGTATTTAAAATTTTTAAATCACAGCCTCATTTAGAGAGGCTGCATTGTTGTTTAAGTATTTCAATGTGACCTGTTTACGGCTAATCTGGTTCTAGTTGGACTCGAGTCCCAGCCAGTGTTAATTTCGTTGACGAAGACTATGACGAAAAATATTCGTCAACAAACCTTTTTCACGACGAAAACTAAATAAAAAGTCAGATATGATGACGCAGACTGTGACAAAATATAACAGACACTTTAGTCAACAAATAAAAATGAGATGAAAATGTTAGGGAGGGACGAATGGAGAAGAGATCCAATCAGAACCACTCTTTTTTGTGGGACAAGTTGGGAAGAAATCCAATCAGAGTGAATCTTTGAGGGTAGGTTGATTTATGCGGAAGCAACAGAGCCAACAGCTAAACAAACGCAGCAGCAGTTACACAGGAGGACGAGTTTGCAGAACTTTGCACAGTTTTGAGGACGTTTTCACAACAGTAAGGTTGTTTACATTATACTTAGTTGTGTTTAGTTGCACTGTCTTAGTTACACAGCTTTGGCTGATTTCAGTCGACTAAAATAAGACTAAAACTAAATGGTGTGTTATTCAAAAGACTAAGACTAAATCAGAATTTGCTGTCAAAATTAACACTGGTCCCAGCAGATCCAGCTCCCTGTGCTGCCGTGAGGAAGCAGAAGCAGTGTTCACACCGCTGTCCACACCCGTTATAAAACGAAGAGACACAGCCCAGGGGAGAGTGATCCCAGTACCTGGCTGCTTCGGGGTCACAGGTCTGTGGTTCCTCCTCAGGAGTGGAGCCGGGTCCTTGGGAGAAGGGGCTCTCCAGGATCTCCTGCAGCCTCTTCCACTGAGTCTCGGACGCCTTCTCTGAGTCCTGCAGAGGACCGAAAACACCAGATCTTCAATAATCAGAAATAATCTCATTGGCTGAGATACTTGTTAGGAAGATGTAAGAGGAAAAAAAGCTCATAATATTTATTTCAATGCATTATTCGCTCACACAATGAATGTGTAAACCTTATTATTCTGTATTTAGTGAATAAGGTCAGTTACTTTACATGATCATCAATTCACAAACAATTGAATCAAGATGTAGATATAAAACTGCACAGGTGAAGAAAATACCGTTATTTAGTGTTATTTATGTGTTATATTTTGTTTTACATGTTACACATCCTGGTGCTGCCTTTATAATATTTGAGCTTAAGAACATTTTCTATTTTTTGGAAGACAATAAAGTCATATTCTAATTCAACCTGTTCTGTTAATAGAAAAATATATACGAAATATCAATATATAGTGTCATATCCCCCATATATTGTCATATCCCCACAGTGATATAACTGATGCAGAACTATATCACTAAGAAAGAGACAATTAACTTCTGGTACCTAAAGCCCGAGACACACTAACCAGATAATCGCCGTCGGACAGTCTGGCGAGGTCGG
The DNA here is from genome assembly GCF_008315115.2 of Sander lucioperca. Lineage (NCBI taxonomy): Eukaryota > Metazoa > Chordata > Actinopteri > Perciformes > Percidae > Sander > Sander lucioperca. Next base: position 47,922,752 of record NC_050174.1, read on the forward strand.
TGACTCGAGTCTGTTCGGTGTGTTCCGTGCCGTCGTCTGTCCGAGGGGCTGTCGTCCTTCATTTTGGCTGATTTGACATGTATAATCGGCGGGGCGGGCACTGCCGGCAATCGGACTCAAATGACCCATCTGATTGGTAGAGTGCTAACCCGGAAACGGGGAGTGGAATGAGCGTGACTAGAGTCTCTCAAAATCGGACAAAAATCTTTTAAACTGACCAGACCCACGTGATGCGTTTGTCCAATCAGCTGCCGGTTTTCATTTTTGGGCGACAATACAGATTAGCGCCGCCTGCTGTTATGGAGACGTATTACGTCTCGTCGCTTTGGTGTGTTCCGAGGCACTTTTTTGACCAACTCTAGGAGACTGATCAGTCCAACTGTCTTTTCTGCTGAGGGTCGGCCGTCTGGTCGGTGTGTCTGGGCCTTTAAGAACATTTAGTCCTTCTAGAAGTGCATTTTTGATTCCATGTCTTTTACTTGTAATGTAAGCATTTGACATAAAGATCGTTGCTGATGTTTGCAGCCGCCCTGTGTTTTTACCGTCAAGATGTGGCTGAGAATCAGGACTGCTTCCTGCACGATGGCCTCCAGCTGCCTCCTCATGCTGCTCTCCCTCTGCAGCTCGGCCCTCAGCTGACCTGCCTGGGCCGTTTTCTGATGGCACTTTGCTGACACTGAAGCCAGGCGCTGTCTGAAAAAACAATGACTCAGCACTCAGTCATGCAGAGGGGGTATAGCTCAGTGGTAGAGCATTTGACTGCAGATCAAGAGGTCTCCGGTTCAATTCCGGATGCCCCCTCAATAAGATTTATGCTGTTTCACTGCCAGCATCACTAATGTTTCATTAGCTTGAAATGCCTCTTTACTTATACGGACAAAAGCAGTGGATTCGGCTATAACAAGGGGTCTTTTCATTTCATTGTGCCGCTAACTAATGCTTCCTCGCATCCTCTGCTCCCATGACCCTGAAGTCGCCCCCCAATGTGGAATTTGGCAAGAAGTAAAATTACATTAATAACACGTTAGCATATTGAAAAGCACCCTGTGTATCAAAAATGGGACTTTGAATCTTCAAGGTTACAACATTCTTGAAATCTTAGATTTGGACGGTTGAAAGAGAGTAAACTTTTACCTGAGAGCCTCTTTCTTGGTCAGCGTGCTCTCGTAGGCGGCGCTACAGCTCTTTAGCTCCACCCTCAGCTGCTGGCAGGTCTTCGTCAGCTGCTCCACCTCCTGAAGAAGGGAACATGTTGAATGATTTGTTTTTTCCAACTCGGAAAAGGAGGACAGGGCAAAAAGAGGTTCTTCAGGTGGAGACGCTGCACAAACTGAGAAACTTGAGATCACAGAGAACCAAGATGTAGAAAAAAATATGTTTATGAAGCTGCATTGAAATGTAGTTTCTTCAAACGAGGAAAAGTTGGTAAAAAAGGCACCAATGCTGTACATGTAAGCTGAATGTAAAATATAAACTTCCTGAGTACTGCAATGTCTCTCAAATCCAACTTTTGCAGATACTATTCTCTCACAGATACTGGAGCCAGGTCACATCAAGACCGACCGCGATGCAAGGATTAGGAGCAGGGGGTATAGCTCAGTGGTAGAGCATTTGACTGCAGATCAAGAGGTCTCTGGTTCAAATCCAGATGCCCCCTGTCCCAGTGTCACTCCAAAGTTCAAATGTTACTTTGGAACAAGTAATATATTGTTTAACATACTACATACATGTGGTTTAACACAGGTTATTTCTCCTAGAAACACATAAGAAGTGAAAACAAAATGGCTACATTTCGCTCTAGTGGACAATGTTTTCTTATGAACTCAGTTTAATTAAACACATTTGTCAACATCACCTTTAAATGGTTTATGTACCACTCAGTTCAGTTGACTAATAGTGACAGTTCATTTACTTAACTCATCAAATTAAGTTATTTAGAAATGTTACTGGGCTATACTTCCCAACATGCATTGCTAAAAAAGAACAACAAATACACACTAAACAGAACATGGGGGTATAGCTCAGTGGTAGAGCATTTGACTGCAGATCAAGAGGTCTCCAGTTCAACTCTGGATGCCCCCTGTCTTTATGCTTTGGACATGTTCAGATGTTGTCTGTGTCTTCTAGATGGTTTACAAGTAAATACAAAGTTTGTAGGGTGCGAACCATATATGTCAACTAGGGGTGGCACGGTTCGTGAAAAATCATCCGAACCATTCGGTGCGCTTGTCGCGGTTCGGAGCGTGTGTGAGTCGCACGGGTCAATGCACGCGCAATGTAGCCTCGTGCCCGTCAGGTGCCGATATGTGACCTCAGACAGCGTGTTTCCCTTTCGCGCGAAAGAAGAGGTGTGGACAAGTTACCAACAAAACGTACAGCGAAAGACGTGCAAAACATTTCAGACCGTCCTGCCAACCTGTATACATTTTAACATCAATGTACGCTGCGTTTTTTTCACTCTAAAGCGGCTGAAGCGGCTGCTGTTACAATCCTGTCGGCTCTCTGCAGCAGACGGGGTTGCTCAGTTCCCCCCGCGACTGACACACACACACACACACACACACACACACACACACACACACACACACACACACACAATCACACACGGTGGATGCTGGAAAAAACGGAGATGAGACGTACAGGATGACCTAAATTGAGGACAGCTACGCTCGTTATTGTAAGTGCAATGCTAAGTTCAAGTCCAATAAGTACTTTATCAAACCTTATGAATGTGTGTCCCAGGCCAGGTTAGGAAATTAGCTAACAATGTAAAGATCAACAAGCCACTGACACATATGTTCAGATTCATTCATAAATTATTATTTTTTGTCTTAAATCCACCAGCCATTTTCATATTATACCAACAGTTGCAGCATCCTGAGCCCATTTGGTAAGGTTACTAAGAAAACTCAGCCTAGAGTAATTTTATTTTCCCCAAAACAAGTTTCCTTTTTATTTTTAAAGAACTATACAAAAGAAAATCACAACTTTTTTAATGTTTAAAGGATACCATTTTTGTAAGAGCTACACTGAAGTTGGCAGTTTGATAAATGCAAGTTATTTCAATTGATATTCTGTATTATTTCAATCTTCATGTGCTAAAAAGGCACATAAGTTCCTGTAGATGGCAATACACATTCTCTTTTTTTGCCAAATAAATGAAAAGCATGTTGAAATCATCAATGTCTTCCCTCTTGCTGTATCAAAATCCAACCTAGCTTTCCTCAGAGATGGTCCCAATAATGTGCTTAAAGTCAAGTCAAATTCAGTTTGTGCATGATTACATGATATAACTATTTTTTTAATACTGTATCCTACATTGTATACATTGTATATTTCTGGAGTGTTAAAGATTAAAAGAAAAAATAACAAGAACCGTACAGAACCGAAAACCGTGATACGAACCGAACCGTGGGTTTTGTGAACTGTGCCACCCCTAATGTCAACAGAAAACCAGCCGTTTTCAGCTTTGTGACGATGCATTTTCCAGCTGATCCAAGAGGCTTTTTAAAGACTTTATTTAGCTTAAGAAATAGAACAATTTTCTCAGCACATGAAGGAGCATGTCATCCTTCAGTTTATCACAAACATTCAAAAGCAACACATCTGGGGATACAAGGTTTAGAGTAGCATTAAATAGAAATGGAAGTACCTTGAATTGTACTTAGTTACATTCCACCACTGCCGACACTGTTGTCGTCTTACCTTCTTGCTGGTGAAGCTCTTCTTGCTGACACTGTCAATATCTTCCTTCATGTTGTCCAACTGAAAGAGAAGAAAATCTTCTTGGTCTCGCAGCTCGTTCTTCTCACTCCACAGTTCCGTGTTCCTGTCCAGAAGTTCTTCGACCTTCTCCCGGAGCTCGCTGTGCTGAGCCCTCTCCTCCTGGATGATGAGTGAGGCCTTCTTCCTAACGCAAACCTCCAACGTGCCCCACCTGACCTCGAACATCCTGTTGTTTCAGGGTCAACATTTAGTGTTGGTTGCTCACAATTTACAGCAAAAGTCAAACATTCAAGAAGGAGATCAGCATGATGTAACGGCGCTGTCAGTTTACTTGTTCCTCTCCGACTCGGCGTCATTCTTCAGGTTCTCGATGGCAGCGTCGTGCTCCTTGTTCTCACTAACCAGCTGCTTCCTCAGAAACTCCATGTCGGACTGCTGCTGCAACAGCTGCTCCAGCTGCTCCTCCAGCTCCTGCTGCTCCTCAAACTTTGCCACTGAGCGGAGGAGAGGAGAGAAAACAAGGAGAGGAGAGGAGAGGAGAGGAGACACGTCTTACACGTCATCCACAAGCGACAGCAGTCGGCGGGGACGAGGCAGCCGGCAGCTGCCTTCAACCTCCTACCTAACAGTCGGCTCTATCGCCTAGTTTTTATTATACTAATAAAGTGTTTTTAAAACCAAAGATACATTTTTACGTGTAAGTAAGTATTAGCCTCACGCTAATTTATCAAGACTAGGCCTACCGGCTAAACTAACGCTAGCTTCATGGCAACCTCTACACCTGGCGAGTCCCCACTCCCCCTCAGGATTTCCTCGTTGTTCAATAATACAAACAAAGAAATTGCTGACCTCAGGGAAGATGTTCGTCGGCTTTCCGAGGACTTAAAAACCAAAGATGCTTTGTTAACCGCCTGCTTGGACGTGGCTCATAATCAGTCGCTCCGGATCTCATCTCTCTCGGCGGCCTTCCAGGATACCGCGCCATGGGACCCAGCTGCCTGCCCACGCCCATCGTCCTGCTCGACACCGGTTATCAAGCCACCCTGGACTGAGGTGGTTTGCGGCCGAAAGAGAGCCTCGGGTAGGGCTCCATCGCCTCCTGCCCTCAGCCTCTCCAACCGCTTCAATGCTTTGTCGGAGTCGGAGCCGGTGGTGGCCAGTGCGGCTCACCGGGCTCGCCCCGCTTCAAAGCAGACTGACCAGCCGTCGTCACGGAAGACGATTGCTACCGCGCGGCGAAAGCTTCTGAGGGATGCGGTAGTCAGACGGTCCGGTGGCCTACACTGCCTGGATCGGCCAAATGACAACGTTCCTCAAAAACAATCTCCACAACCGAACGGTAAGCATTCTTCCTCTTCTTTTCCCTGCCCATCTGAAACCGACACTGACTGTTTTGCTCCCGTCACCGGCTACCCACACCCCCCCACTCCTCGTCCGCTCTTCCCCCTAACCACAGTAATTATTGGGGACTCCATCACTAGAGACCTACGGTTTCATAATGCTGTCACACACTGTTTTCCCGGAGCCAAAGTTGCAGACATCCTGGCTAAAGTTATGGACCTGATACCCTCATTTCCGACCTCTATCAAACGCATCGTGGTCCATTGTGGACATAACGACATGTCCACTCGGATTCAGGAGTGTGAGCGCACAAGGCGAGACTTTACCACTCTCATTGAGGCTTTAAAAAGCACTGGGAAGTCGGTTTTTATTTCGGGCCCACTTCCATCTCTAGGTCGCGGATCAGGCCTCTTTAGCAGACTACTCTCCCTTAACACCTGGCTCCAGCTCACATGCAGTATTCACAGGATAGGTTTTATTGACAACTTCAATCTGTTTTGGGAACGTGGCTCCCTGTTCAGCAGGGATGGGATTCATCCCAATACACGCGGAAGCCAGATGCTACGTGGAAATTTGCACCACGCCCTGCATACCCAGACCTCTGATTGACTGTTTACATCCCGTAAACACTCCCACAAGCACACTGACCAGACACACTCTCCCAAAGTCAATAATCAGAGATACAGCGCTACACGCCCCTCTGTGCTCCCTTCAGAGCAATCACCCATTCATAATCCCATAACCACCGTGTCTGTCCCCCGACTGAGACCGTTTAAACCAAACGCTAACAAAAGAGGTGCTATACTAAACAACCTAATTGGAATTAAAACAACCACTGCAACGATAGAACAGAATAGGAAAATCAAATGTGGACTATTAAATATTAGATCTCTGTCATCGAAAGCATTATTGGTAAACGAATTGATATCAGATAACCACATTGATTTATTCTGCCTCACCGAAACCTGGCTGGGCCATGACGAATATGTTAGTTTAAACGAAGCCACTCCTCCCAGTCATAATAATACCCAAATTCCACGAGGCTCAGGCCGAGGAGGGGGAGTTGCAGCCATATTTGACTCGAGCCTGTTAATTAATCCTAAACCTAAACTAAATTATAACTCGTTTGAAAGCCTTGTTCTTAATCTTCAACACCCAACATGGAAAACAGTACAGCCAATTATATTCGTTGTTGTTTACCGAGCACCAGGTCCATATTCTGAGTTTTTATCTGAATTCTCAGAGTTTTTATCATGCGTAGTCCTTCAATCAGACAAAGTACTTATTGTAGGTGATTTTAATATCCATGTGGACATTGAGAGCAATAGCCTTAGTACTGCTTTCAATTCACTGCTAGATTCTATTGGTTTCAGTCAGAGGGTGCATAAGGCCACGCACTGTTTTAACCACACCCTCGACCTTGTGCTAGAATATGGCATCAAAATTGACGATTTAATAGTATTTCCGCAGAATCCTTTATTATCAGACCATTTTTTAATAACTTTCGAATTCCTACTACCAGACTATACGAAATTAAATAAAAGTTTCTACACTAGATGCTTATCTGACAGTGCTATAGCTAAATTTAAGGAAGCTATTCCAACAGCACTTAACTCAATGTCATGCCTTAATATAACAGAGGACTGTTATGTTAACTCTAGTCCCTCCCAACTTGATAACTTTGTAGACGCTGCTACGGCCTGCCTACGGACTACTTTAGACTCGGTTGCTCCTCTCAAAAAGAAGATGATGAAGGAAAGGAAACTAGCACCTTGGTATAACTCCCAAACTCGCAAATTAAAACAAATCTCACGAAAACTTGAAAGTAAATGGCGTTCCACCAAACTGGAAGAATCTCGTGTGGATTGGCAAGATAGTCTAAAAAATTATAGGAGGGCCCTCAGAAATGCCAGATCAGACTATTACTCAACACTAATAGAAGAAAATAAGAACAACCCAAGGTTTCTTTTCAGCACTGTAGCCAGGCTGACAGATAGTCACAGCTCTATTGAGCCATCTATTCCTATAGCTCTGAGCAGTGATGACTTCATGACCTTTTTTAATGATAAAATTATAACAATTAGAGAAAAAATTCATCACCTTCTGCCCACAGCTTCCAACGACTCACCATTGGGCGCAGGAGGGCTAGAGAGAACGATAAGACCTGATACTTATTTAGACGGCTTTTATCCTTTAGACCTCCAACAATTAATGTTAAGGGTCTCTTCAGCTAAGCCAACTACCTGTCTCTTAGACCCCATTCCAACGAAGCTACTTAAAGAAGCACTACCTGTGGTCAACACCACATTACTAGATACGATCAATATGTCCTTATTAACGGGTCACGTACCGCAGTCTTTTAAAGTAGCTGTGATAAAACCTATTCTGAAAAAACCCACCCTCGACCCTGAGGTCTTAGCCAACTATAGACCTATATCTAACCTCCCGTTTCTCTCCAAAATCCTTGAGAAGGTAGTCGCTAATCAATTGTGTGACTTTCTGCATAGAAATAGTCTATTTGAAGACTTTCAGTCAGGATTTAGAATGCATCATAGCACAGAGACGGCACTGGTGAAAATCACTAACGACCTTCTAACTGCTGCTGACAAAGGACTTGTCTCCGTACTTGTCTTATTAGATCTTAGTGCTGCATTCGACACTATTGACCATACCATCCTCTTACAGAGACTGGAACATTTAGTTGGCATTAAAGGAATCGCACTAAGCTGGTTTAAGTCCTATTTTTCTGAGCGATCCCAATTTGTTAATATTAACGATAAACCATCCAAATACGCTAAAGTTAGCCATGGCGTTCCTCAAGGCTCAGTGCTTGGACCAATTCTATTCTCTTTATATATGCTTCCTCTAGGCAATATTATTAGGAAACACTCAATTAACTTTCACTGTTACGCAGACGACACCCAATTATATCTGTCAATCAAGCCAGACGAAAGCGGTCAGTTAGCTAAACTTCAAGCGTGCATTAAAGATATAAAATCCTGGATGACCCACAATTTTCTGATGTTGAACTCAAACAAAACGGAAGTTATTGTGCTGGGACCCAAGCACCACCGAACTTCATTATCTAAATATATAGCTACCCTAGATGGTATTGCCCTGGCCTCCAGCACTACTGTCAGAAATCTAGGAGTCATTTTTGACCAGGATCTATCCTTTAACGCCCACTTAAAACAAACCTCAAGAACAGCCTTTTTCCATCTTCGTAACATTGCCAAAATCAGGAACATCCTGTCTCAAAACGATGCTGAAAAACTAGTCCATGCATTCGTAACTTCCCGGCTGGACTACTGTAATTCTTTACTATCAGGCTGCTCAAATAAGTCCCTCAAGACCCTCCAGCTGATCCAGAATGCTGCAGCACGTGTTCTGACAAGAACTAACAAAAGAGATCACATTTCTCCTGTATTAGCTTCTCTGCATTGGCTTCCTGTAAAATCCAGGATTGAATTTAAAATCCTTCTCCTGACCTACAAAGCACTAAATGGTCAAGCACCATCATACATAGAAGAGCTTTTAGTACCTTATTGTCCCACTAGAGCACTGCGCTCCCAGAACTCAGAGCTACTTGTGGTTCCTAGAGTCTCTAAAAGTAGAATGGGAGCCAGAGCCTTCAGCTACCAGGCTCCTCTCCTGTGGAACCAGCTCCCAACTTGGGTTCGGGGGGCTGACACCGTCGCCACATTTAAGAATAAACTGAAAACCATCATCTTTGATAAAGCTTATAGTTAGGGAGTGAGGAGTTGCAGCATAGTAGAGTAGAGTAGAGGGAGGCAGGAAGTACAAGCCCGTTCCGGCAGGGGAGAGTACGAGCCCGGTCCAGGGCCCCTCTCTTTAGCCTGCCTCTCTTAGTTATGCTATTATAACTCTAGACTGCTGTGGGAAGCTCCTTCAAAGGACACAATGAGCCGCTCCCTCTTCTCTCTTTTCACTTGTCTCCTTTTGTGTGCATCTTAGTCCCAGAAATGCCTGTTACTAACCTAGCTCTGGGGAGTTTTCTCCCCGGAGTCCCTTTGCTTCTTCTTCACCCAGAACATCGCCTTGGAATTGGGTGGAACCTACACCGGGGTCCTGGGTGCAGCTGACGCTATGGACTTACTACACCCTGCTACGCTCTGCGTTTCCCCGCAGTGTCCGACTGCGTCCTGCCGCGTCCAACCGCGTCCACCCAGGCTGCTGTGCCACACTACACCCCGTAACGCCCTGCTGTACCCTACTATGACATGAACTACTATGACTACCATTGTGATCACTGCTTCACTATCTTTATTATGACTATTATTGCCACCATTCACCACTCCCCCAACTGGTGCCGTCAGACACCGCCTACCAAGAGTCTGGGTCTGTCCGAGGTTTCTTCCTAACAAAAAAAGGGAGTTTTTCCTTGCCACTGTCGCAATAGCTACTGCTAATGCTTGCTCTTGAGGCAACCACTGTAATAGTTGGGGCTTCGTAAAGTACAGAGTTTGGTCTAGACCTACTCTATCTGTAAAGTGTCTCGAGATATCTCTTGTTATGATTTGATACTATAAATAAAATTGAATTGAATTGAATTGAGAGGAGAGGAGAGGAGAGGAGAGGAGAGGAGAGGAGAGGAGAGGAGAGGATGCTTCACACAAAGTGCAAAGGAACAGAAAAAACATTTTTTTTTACCCCTGTCTGGAATATTTGTGCAATTTTCCAAAACAATCTGATCACACATAGTCTACTTTCTGGTCCGGGTACATGAACTTCTCCCAACCACTGAGATTTAGCTGTTAATCTGCTTTACCAATCCCACTGTTTCTCACAATCAATGTATTGATCATTTATAGATGTTACAGGTCCTATGAGATGAATGATCCCTCTTCTATCCTGATATCTTGTCTACCAGGGTTGTCTATTGTCAAATGTCTAACAAATGCATTTTAAAAATATTTTAATACCAAAAACAGTTAATTGTTTTACAAAAAAAAAACATAGGCTTGTCCTGCTTTAAAATTAGATCCACAAGACTGTGATCACAGATAATGAGACGACCCATTCAACCACCAATTGATTTGTCCATCTACTGTAATCATTAAAGTGGTTTATCAAACTAAAATGCTAAACAATTAATTGAAAAAACAAAGAGATTAATTAATATAAATATAGTAATAATACGTTGCAGCCCTAGTTGTTTCCCTTTCCCATAGTGCCGTCTCTGCCGATTGAATCTGTTTTAACAGGGAAGAGGATGAACCAACTAAATACTGTGTAGGAAACATTTTTACTGTCCCACCCAGCACTCTGCTCTCTGAGGTCAGCTCATCAATCTGGTCCTGCAGCTCCTGAACTTCCTGGCTCTGCTGCAGCTTCCGGGCCTCTCTGTCCTGTTGGCCAATCCGCTGCTGACTCTCCAGCCTCGCAGCCAGCTCCTCCACCTCCTTGTCTTTGCCAAGCACAGCGTGTTTCAGGTACTCAGTGATGTCTTGCTTGTCCTTCTCCAGCGCGCTGTACTGAGAGGCCAGGTCCTTGTTCTGCTGCTCCAGCTCGTCACACTGAAGCTGACATCTGCCGGATAAACATATAGGCTGTTATTATATGTGAGAAGCTACTGAGATTACTGTTTTTAGAAATACAATGATAACTGCATTAACTGCATCATGTATCAGAAAGTTGTATCATGCTTAAATTGTTAATAAAGCTTGTCCTCAGTTGCAGCGCGTCAACAGTAAAGTGAAGTATAGTGATAATTAGAAACCAGCAGCTGGAGAAGGCCCATAATACTCCATGCAATGGTTTATTTTGGAAAACAAGGTCAGTAAAATGTAAAGGTACTGTAAAGGTAAAGGCTTTGATGCTGATCCCCATACTATACACTTTTGAGTTTTTTAAATTTTTTTTAAATTTAATTCAATTAGTTGATACCATAAACTGTTAATATTACTATTTACAGTCTATGGTTGATACCAGTGGTAGAATAAGTTGTCAGATCCTACTTAGTAAGTAAAAGTACTAATACAACACTGTAAAAAAAAAAAAAACTCATTTACAAGTAAAAGTCCTGCATTGAAAATGTTACTCAAGTAAAGGTATGTAAGTATCATCAGGAAACTGAACTTAAAGAATTAAAAGTAAAAGTACTCAATGCAGAAAAATCCTCACATTTGACACATAAACACTGGAAACGGTGTTTAATCGGCTAGCTAGCTAGCTAATCATTTCAGCTGTATTTGTAGGCCTAGCTATTGTTGCGTAGTTTAAAAGTAACTAGTAACTAAAGCTGTCATATTAATGTAGTGGAGTAAAAAGTACAATATTTCCCTCTGAGATATTACGATAGCTAGCGGAGTAGAAGTAACGTTAGAAAGTGGCATGAAAAGACTCAAGTAAAGTACAAGTACCTCGAGTACTACGTTACAGTACTTGAATACATGTACTTAGTTACATTACACCACTGGTTGATGATAGGTTGATACACAACGTGCAATGGTGTGCGCAACAGAAGTGGAACTCAAACTAAGGTAAATTAGCATGAGGGAAACTGTTGCTTTAAAAGACAAACAAATATTAGACTCATGTAAAAGACCAACCTACACACTGTAGCGCTAATAGTGTTTGATAGCTTGTAGTAACGTTAGAGCTGAAACATTTAGTCGATTAATAAATACAGATTAATTAATTCATTTGCAACTATTTTGATAGCTAGCTAGCTAGCTAGCTATACAGTGTTTCAGTCATTTTTCATACTCAGTTTTAACTTAACAGGTAACGTTACCTCTCCAACTGCTCATCCAGATATTTAATTTGTATCAAATATATCGACTTCTCTTTGTCCTCAGAACCGATTGCATCCGCCATAGTTATATATTTGTCTTTTTCCTGTATATTTATTTATTTTGTTGTTATCTACGCTTTTTTAAAATCCCATTTTCAGGGCATTTTTTAAAGAAAGTTCACAGAATAATCCAGCTAACGTTAGCTAAGGCTCTATAACGCTGTTGTTGCTAAGGAATGATGCCTTCAGGACTGCTCGGAACGTTATTTCCTTTTCAAATATAAACTAAAACCATCCTCAATAAGCTTCTTATATACTGTCTATGATCATACGCCAGTATAAGAAAAAGGTTTAGGCAAGGAAGAAGAATGTGTGGGATTAAAAAAGCAAATATTTCTACTGTATCGAATTAATCCTCTTTTAATTAAAGATCTAAATGTCTCTGATTGGCTCCCGGGTTTCTGAAAAGGTCTCTTAGCATAGAACTCTCAGAGATAATCTCCTGTAAACACAACGCCAATATTGACTTATAGCACCACATGCTGGCAGGATTATATATAGTCATCGCTCTATATATAAATTAATTTATATAGTAGGCTAATAAACTGTTTTGAAAAATGGTGATCCCATGACCACACTTGTTTCTCACTGTATATGTCATGACATGAAAATCTCTTACAACTTTTAAACTGGTCCTATCCGAACATCTTTCAACATCTTTCACATGACTTGACAAATAATAATAAACACATCTTAATTTGACTACATTTTCATTTATTAAAAACATAAGAAAATGTGTTAATATTGTCACAGGTCTGTCTGTAATCAAATTGCCTAACATTTCACAAGCGGTATTCTACTTTACAAGATTAATTACAAGATACTTTCTCTAATTTTCAAAGAGTTATGAAATTAAAATAGATCATAGAAAAATATGTGAATAAAAAGCCAATGAGGAACATTGGACGCCTGGCATGCTTTTTGATTTTAGAAAGAGTTTGATTCAAGCTATTGCCTCAGTTGCTTCAGCTGATAATGTCACAAGTCATTGAGCTCTGCCACTTTGCTGCCGATGTGCCTGATATCCTTCTGAAGCTTCTTCTTGTCGAGGCGGGATTTGATGTCACCTATCTGTCTCAGGGACTCAATGGCATCATGCACAGACAGGAACCCTGTTCAAAAGAGGAGCAGACATCATGCATTTGAGTGAAAATTATTCTCTGAATGCTTAAAACTCTCTATAACGTTAGCTTTATGACAGTTATTTTTCTTGACTCCAACATTTGACATTTGGTGTTATAACAGTTACATTTTTATTTAGCCTAGTTTCAATAGTTTCAATTTCTTTCAATATGTTAACAAGTTTGCTCTCTCCAATATTCTACTGGTCTGAAATAAAAAACTGTCTATGGTCCTAATCATCAGTTATGATGACATCACTCGTAGTTAAGAACATACTGGCTAAAATAGAAATATTTTTCAATATTGCATGTACTCTAAAAAGTAATATCCAGTGACTGTGAGGTGGAGGGATAACGTTTCTTGTACTATGATGGGATATTAAATCTCTCTCCTTCTCTTTATGACCCCCACGCCTGTCTTGCCACGAGAATGTACGACACTGATCAATTATGTATTGCTTTCTCTCTCATCTAATACCATCTCCTTCTATCTTTTCATCCTATACCTAAAATAGAGCGATAGATGGATGGCTCTCTCTAGGACTGAGAGCGGTGGCTGAGCAATGATTCATAGAGCAGTTTACTCCTGCACTTATTTACTGGAGAGAGGCTTTGCCTCCTTTCTATTTGTCTACACTTTAATAAGAGCTGGAGACTGAGAGAGGTTGACAGGAGGTGGGAAAGGTTTGAAATCTTGTGCCAGAGCTCCTGGGAAATGACTTCGAGTGGCACAGCAGTGAGACGGGGATGGATGTCAGCAGCAGCTTGATGCAGAGCAGAGCTGCTGTACTGGGTTGCCTGGATGGTATGGCTTGTCCTACTGTATGACTTATTAGCTTTGAGGTAGCTAGCTGTAACTCAACATCCCTCTAATTTAATCTGGCAGAGATCCTGCTGTATTTGCATTTACGACCAGAAGCTGATTTTAGTGTGTTGTTGGTAGTTTTCTTTATCACAGAGAGAGAGCGAGAGCTGAGGCTTAATTGACCATGTCTTTAGAAATAGTTTTTGACATGATTGTTTGCCATATTAAAAAACAGCTGTATATTAGTGAATATTAGTGGAGTAGTAATTATGAACAGTCTCTCGCTCTCTTTTCTGACTCTTTTGTGAACCTTTTCAGCATGTGTGTTTTTTCCTTGACGTATATGGTACCTATGTGTATTATGTGTCTGTTTAGTCACTGATGACAGCATCACCCACCTTTGTGGTATTCCTGTTTGAGCAGTTGCAGCTCCTGATGAAGGCCGCTCTCCCCTAAGGTCATTCTTTTAGTGAGTTTGGTTTCAGAGCGTTTCAGCTGTTCTGCCTGGCTGCGTTTGGACTGCTCCCGCTGGGCTTCAAACTGCTCCACACGGGCCTCCAGAGCACGTAGCTGGACAGCTAATCTTGACTCCGCCTCTAGCTGAACACAGAACTAAGATTTCAAACGTACAGCACTGCACGGCAGTTTTTTAATCCTTGCGAACATGTGATATGTGTAATATGTGAACAGTGTGTTACTTGTGACATTTGAGCATTACAAGTTCACAAACATATTAGGCTACTTTTAATGTATAACTATAACTCTAAGTGTGTAATTATATCACAGGTCTCATGGTTAATTTAATCATGATCGATGCTTAGAAATGTCACATGTGGCACCTTGAACAATTCACCCATACCAATCCCTCCCTTTAACTCTCATCATTTTTCAAAGTGAAGTACTTTTTTTCTGCTGAGTCACACAGCTCAAGAAGTGTGACTGAACTTTGCACACAAATAAGAAGTCTTGCAGATCCTTGCAATTTGATGCAAAGACTTGAAGCACAGCAAAGGCAAAAGGAGGATATTCTAAATGCTGCCTGCCTATTGCTTGCATGTTGTTATTGTGGACATAATTGCATAAATTGTGGATCACTGAAACCTACCATTTTGTCCTGCAGTTGTGTGCGGTGCTGCTGGCTGCTTTCCGTATGAGCCTGGGCTAAACTGTTGAGCTGTTGTTGTGCCCACTTCCTTAGCGAATCGGTCTGCTCCTTGGCTTCCTTCAGTTCAGCTGACATCCTGCAAAGCCAGCAGGAATAGAAATAAGGGAATACAGTAGGCTTTACAAACTACAACTACATACAAATTGCATTTTTTTTGTTCAAAACTAGACACCGAAAATGCCATTAGTAAATTAGATAGGATTGTCTTAAAAATTCATACAGACTTGTAAATACCTAGAAACCTGAGCAATGCTTGCTGTAAATTTAGGCCCATTATATAAAGCTCCTACTTGGCACTACTTGGTGCTTGGCATTGACATAAGAATTTCTCTGTTTCCATTACCAATACTTTATTGGCATCTCCTTGTCAATGCAGTGTGTAAAACTGGCTATGGAGTGAAAACAGAATGCCAATAATAAATCAATAATTGATATTCTGTCAGTTTATTTTAAAAGCAAGATGCTTTATGTTCAGACATCCTCTCTTTGGTAATTAGAGATAAGACTACCTCAGCAACAGTGCTGCTTTTTTTGGTTTACTTGATGCCAGCCTCTGCAGGCAGAACACTGTTACTCTGGAGTGCTGCTGCTATTTGTGCAGAGACACACAAACTCACATTCTTGTGGTGGAATGATGCTGCATGAACAGTTAAGAAACAACTGATGCTGATCGTATGGCCTCTCTGTAGCTGTGAACACTGTGTTTGTTTGTGGAAGCTAAACAAATCTCGTTGCCATTTATATAGCTGTATGCAGCTCACATAACTCACATACAGTAACCCATCGGGTTAACAATGTTAAAATGTCTCAGATGAAAGCTGCAACGTTAGACAGGTTGAGTGAAATATTGTGTGGGCTTTAGTACCGTAAATATGCAGTGTCTCATCAAAGTGTTTTATATAAAAACATATTGGCACTTTAATTGACCTTTCCTATAATCCCTCCGATTCAGGGGATTCTTCCTAAATGAGAAAATCAATGAGGCAAATGCCAGGACTTGATGTGTGTCTGTGTTTGACCACAATACAAATCAGACTCCTGTTACAAGTGAATTTTCCTCTTCAGGTCTGCTGCTGCAGAGACACATCCTTCATAACTCCACGCTGGCTGGCTAATATTGCTAATGTTGACAGATGTTCAGCCAGGTGTACACACTAGACAACAGAGCAGCTGATTTGGCTGTGTTGGTTGAGTTTTCAGAACCGGCCTGTCTCCATGGAGGTTTATCATTTCCCTATTGTAAGAGGGTCAGAATGCTTCCATCTAATTGCCGTCGTTGTGTTCTTGAGCTTGACTGAAACGTATTATTAAGCATATTTGATTATTTTTTCAGTGGCCTTTTGCTCTGAGCAGTACTGTGGGCTTTTTATTTTAAACATATTTTATTGAGATCAGAACCAAGTTTTGAAAATAAACATTTTGCACAGTTTAGATTTTAAACAGAAAAAGACAAAATGACAGAGCACAACAAATTTTATATAAAAGGCGCACACAAATCACCCACCCACCCCACCCTGGCTTAGTTGGAATCATATGCATACATACAAAATATAACAGAACATAGTCTGGTAAGACTTGTAAGTCTGCGAAATATGATAGAAAAGGCTGCCATATACAAAACCACTTATCAGTGTTACCTTTCATCGTGTACTTAATTTCCCCAAGTTTCAAGAAAAACATTACATCTTTAAGCCACTGTGAAACTGAAGGAGGGTTTGGAGACTTCCACTGTAAGAGAATTCGACGTCTGGCTACTAAAGATGTGAAACTAAGAATTTCTGTCTGTGCCAAATTTAGTCGATCTGACTGGTCTGGGGTCCCAAAAATAGCAATTAAGAGGCACGGTTGAAAATCTATTCTTGTTATAATTGAAATTGTGTTGAAATAACCAGAGCAGAAAATGTGTAAGCGTGGACAAAGGAAAAACATGTGGCTCAAGTGGCAATGTAGGTTCAGACATTGATCACACTTATCCTCTACTTCCGGGAAAATAACAGACAATTTTGATTTTAAAAAGTGGACCCTATGTACAACCTTAAAATGAATCAGCCCAAGACGTACACAAGACAACACAGTACTCGGTCCATCAACAACTTTCTGTCACCACTCATCAGTAAATTGGAGTGTGGCTGGCCTTTCTAATGGATGTACTGTGTATAGGCATCTTGTGTGTAGGATTTAAAAGATGTTGTCACATGTCTTGTTTCAGGTTTTGATACCCTGTACTGTACCTACGTTGCTTCTAACAAAAGTAGCTTTTCAGTGTATCGTAGCCATAAATGAGGTGGTTGGAGCTGAAAGGGTTTGACTTTGAATGTTTAACAAAAAGCCAGGTGGAAGCAAAATCTACTGAATCTACTATGGATGGATGGATGAATGGAAGATATAATATTGTAGTTACTTGTTTTTGTCATTATTCCACCTGGCTCCTGGACAGAATTGCTTTTCATCTATTTTTATCTGTTGTTCTTTTCGTACATCAGTGATTTATTTTGCCTGTTACTGCCAATTGAGATTATTTATCAGATGGATTAGCAAATCAATTTAACTAACAGATTTTCTCTGCCTCTGGCATCAAAAGTTTGAGACGGCAATGGCTCTGAAATGCCCAGCTATAGAGAGTTAGGCCCGACTGGGGATATTATTTGATAGGCAAATTAGTTCCTCATAGATTATTATTTATTATGTGGGTCTGGGCAGAATAAAAAAATTAACATAAAGAATCAATCACTTGAAGACTGCTGCTAAAAGGCAAATTAGCCAAGAAAATTTAGCCATATTTCCCAGTCACAAGCAGCACATTGAATACAGACTGAGACTAGTCTTCAAGAAATTAGAATTAGAAATTAGAGTCTGGAAGTATGGAATTAAAAAGAACATAGTAAGCCCATTTATACAAAGACGTTTAATTAAAAGTTATCTCCACAGACACTTCTAGCATAAAGCAGTTTTACAGGAACACTAAGCCAACTATTGTGAAAGCCTTCTTCATGTAAATTATAATAAAACTTTGCAGTGTTTGCATGTTTAGCAGCAGCCCGATTTCCCCACAAAACCTAGGTTTGATAATCAGGGTAATCCCTGGAAGCACATTAACACCACGAGATAAGAAGCATTAATGTGTAGTATCAGTGGTGAGCCATTTAGCCGTGTTCTTTTTACTCCTTACCACTGCTAACTCTGTAGTTTATGTACAGAAGCACCAATGTGCACCAAACAGCCAGTGAAAAAAAACAAAAGAAGAAATCAGTCTTATACATGCCTTAGTATTTAAACAAGTAGCCCAGGTGTTTTGGGGTTGTGCTTTTTCTTTAATTAATGGCCTTACCTGGCTCCTAGTAGTTTAACTTGTGTATGCAGATCAGCCATAGAGTTTTTTTGTCCCTGGGAATGCTCTGACAATGAGGCCTCCAGCCTCCCCAAGTCATGATGAAGCTGGAAAAAGGAGAATACACAAACACATGCTGTTATATGACGTTGGAGCATCTTGCTCCATTATCTCCATAATCTGACTTTTACCCTCTGCGGTTTCTGCTGAGTCGAGCTGTTTGAGCTACTGCACCAGTCCTGTGGCCAGTCAGCACTGGGAGTAACTGCGGCGACCCACTTTTTCTGCATTTTCAATTATCTTTATGGTACATGCTTGACCACTGCTCTAAAGTTAATGAGCTGCCATCACAATGATTTACCTCCCTGTGCCACTAACAGGACTGAGCGCAGGCTGAATCAGTGTGAGTGTGTGTGTGTGTGTGTGTGTGTGTGTGTGTGTGTGTGTGTGTGTGTGTGTGTGTGTGTTGAGGGCAGTTGTGGTCAGCTTTGGATTTAGTAAAGTGAAGGAGAGTATTATAACATGTGACATGTGTGTCCTAATCCAGTCTTTTAGTAATTTCTCTATAATATTCATCTTGGAAAGAACGTTTGATCTCAAAAGGCAGTAAAGGATGTTTATGGAGATCTGTTTGAATTCATTTCACATCTCATTTTCCTCTTTCAGAGTCAGTGGTTAAGCCTCTGACTTTAATTGATAAGGCCAGTCTCACTTACCAGTCACGTGCCAAACAGCCAGCCATTCTCTCTAGGATAAACAGCAAATACACCCCCTGTATGTATTGTCAGATTATTATTTCTTTCATGCAAGCAGCATTTAAATGAATGTAATCCCCTGTTTATACCTAAATAAATTCACAAAGGAACACATTATTCCATAATTTGAGACTTGAGTATTCAAATGATTCCCAGGCTCAACACTGTGTGAGGACAGACAGAGGAGGGGTAAGGATTAGGTTAGGATTGTAGACTTTGCTATTTAATGTAATACGGCATTATTTAAGACATATGACATATGACAAGCTGAAGTCTACAGGCATGCAGGTGCATCTTTGAGTCTGTACTTAGGTAAAGCGTGCTTTGAGTTCAATGCTAATGCCAGCATGCTATCATGCTAATGTTCATCATCTTAGTTTATTACCAAAATGTAATGGTAATCCATACAAAGGTTTTTGAGACATGTCTCTAAAAAAACAAAACTGTAAACTTGTTGGTGGCGCTAGAGGAAAATCAGGGGATGACCAATCTCACTCTGTTCATTTGCGGGGGACCATGGATGTCTGAACAAAATTGCATTGCAATCCATAGAGTATTGGTGAACTAACTGACTGCTATACATTACCATCTCCAGAGCCATGCAACTATCATGATTACAAATATGCAATGTACTATCCTAGCGTTGCAATATTACAGAAAACAGAATGTTCCCTCAAAGTTTAATGTTTTGAATGTCACTGAGTTGAAGAAGAATTTTGGTATGTCCAGGTATCAGAGGATTGACTTTTAAAGCCTTATAAAGATTTTGATTTTGGCCCTGCCAAACCCTTTGTCAGTATTCACGCACCGTCTCACCTTGACTTCCAGCTCTTTGAGCCGTACGTCCAATGCTGACCTGAGCGCTGCCATCTCCTGCTGCAGTCTAATCACCCGCAGCTCCCCAGAGCTCACGTCAGCGCTCAGCTTGGCAATGCTGGCGTCACATCTGACATAATAGGTGGGGAAGCAGAGTGGCACCACAGAATCAGAATAGTGGGATGGGAGGGAGTTGAGGAAAGGTGTGAAGTCAGGGAGATGAGCAAAAGGCTGGAGACAACAGGGAGGAAGCACTATTTTGAAGCGCACAACATTCAGACAGTAGACAAACAGGACAGCTGCCCTTATCAATACTTTCCAAGGCGAGCTAATGGAAGCCAGAAGAAGGCTCTGCTGAATCTTAAGCAGTGATCTTTCATCCTTTAAATGCTGAACAAAAACATTTAAACGTTCTAGTGGAAACATGTTTTTATCTCTTGATGAAGAATTACTGAAAAAAAAACATGACAACCAATCAAATTAATAAAATAGTTTACCACATTTATCACCAAATGCAATCAGCAGATTGTGGAAGAATACTTTTCCGCGTCTCACATGCAACATCTTGCTTCTGATATATTTTCCGTTCAGTTTATGTAATAAGCATGAACTGCGCTGCTTATTATCAGCATTGTAATATAGCGCTCTTCCTTCCTGTGCTTAATTTAAGATGCCATCACTAAGCCAGCAAATACTAACTCTCTCCCCGTCTCTATCAGAGTTACAGTGTGTGTGTGTGTGTGTGTGTGTGTGTGTGTGTGTGTGTGTGTTCTTGTTTAACTATATTTATGGGGCCAAAATGCTGGACCCCACAAGGTTAAAGGTCTGTTTGAGGGACTTGGTTTTAGGATTAGGGTTAGAATTAGGTTATGGTTAGGGTGAGGGTAAGGGTTAAGGTTAGGGTAAGGGGCTAGGGAATGCATTATGTCAATGACAGGTCTCCACAAAGATAGTGCCACGCACTATGTGTGTGTGTGTGTGTGTGTGTGTGTGTGTGTGTGTGTGTGTGTGTGTGTGTGTGTGTGTGTGTGTGTGTGTGTGTATGTGTGTCAATATATTATTTGTGATCAAATACAATGTGAGCTCAACAACCAAAGCCAGCAGCTAATTGTGGAGATGCCCAGTGTGAAATAAGGGTTATTTCCCTGTAGACCACTTCAGCGCTTCTATGAAGGGCTTCATAGAATAATACAGTTCATTAAAAAAAAACACTGGCTCTCAACTTACTTGATTATTTATGATTAATGTGCATTAATGGTCATTAGGCTGAGTAGGTGGGTTTTTTCCATAGCTTTTATTGGACCATAAATCAGCTATTTGTTGAGTAATAGACAATATTCCTTCTCACCACTGACCTCTTAAACACCACGGATGAGGCCGGTCTACTGTGAAATAAGATGTTCACAACATAACATTCATCTTTGATCTACTGTCTGATGAGAAATTATATTATCTCAGGTGTATTGACCAGTGATTGCCAGGGATGGTCAAAAGACTTTAGCCTAGGTAGCTGAAAACCTAAAACACCCATCCTAACGCAATCCTCATGACGACAGCCTCTCTTCAGCAATCTAATCTACATACACAATAAGTGTACAAATTAATCCTGTCTGCACTCTGCACAGACACCAAATAATGAGCAAGTGCTAATAAGCATCTAGAGTGTGTTCAAACCTAGAAGCTTAATTCTGTTGAGAATGAAACAATTAATGTGCGCATGTGTGTGTCTGTGGTAGTGTCAGAGGCGATGCCACGACGGACTGGAAGTTGTGAGAGTGTGAAGAGCTGTCAGACAGAATGCAGGCTTTACAATCTCACTTCATTAGAGCAAGAGAAAAACAAGTAGGATAATAGCAAAGAAAAACAAATCAGTCATGCACTAGACTTGGGTCTAAACAATTGTACAATCCCTTCGAATAATGCTTTAGTGGAGAGTTTTGATGTGCAGTCTCATTGCTGTATATGTTAATACTGAACAGCACCTCAGTGTTTGCATACACTGTTTGACCCAGGCCTGGTGTGCATACCTGGCTACTCTTCCTCTCAGGTCTCCAATGCCAGCCACGTTCTTCTGCTCCAGGCTTTGAACAGCCATTGTGGTTCCAGAGGTGATGGAGTCCCGCAGGGCTGTCTGTCTCTCCAGGGCCTGCCCAGAACAAAGGGAGTGTATTTGTCTATTTTATGTTAAAGCCGTAGTCATTTTTAATAGTGTGTTAATTCCCCTTCTGACACTCATTTTAATGCTGTCAAAACAACCGATGTGGGTAAAACTACCATATGGTCCTTGTTAAGAAAGGCCAGACATTTCCTCACCGCTATTGCATGAATGATCATTGTATAAAATAGGCCATTCACATGTGTGATAACCCAACATAACCCACCATCAACAAGACAACCCTCTGGCTTATCATGAGAGCCAAGCATATTCACTTCACGACATAGCTTATTACTTTTACAAGAGCAGAATTAATTAGCTCTCAGGCATGTACTATTTCAGATAATGACAGGCCTCTAATCATATTAATGGCCCATTTGGTATGTACTAATGAAGTAATGTGTTTCATTTCTGTGCTCTGTTTCTATAAGGCAGCTATCAAACTGTGGCTTGATGTTCTGCTCAGTCAAAGATGACTCCAAACACTCATTTGTTTCATGAGTCATATTACAACGCACTCTCTGCAGTAATTGACTGAGGTTTGTGTATTACTTGGCATTATCTATTTAGCCACATACTGTGTACTTCATTTGTTTTTTGCTTATGCATACAAAATGTCCACTAGCTGATGTTGACGAGCAGTCAGGCAGGCTTTGCTCAGGCGCTGCACCATTCTATCAGGTGTAATCAAATCAGCTGTGAGCTTGGAGGCCTGGGTGTGTGTGTGTGTGTGTGTGTGTGTGTGTGTGTGTGTGTGTGTGTGTGTGTGTGTGTGTGTGTGTGTGTGTGTGTTCTCGTTTAACTACATTCGTGGGCTCCTAAAACCAGGAATACACTATACTTGTGGGGTCCGGATAGCTTTGTGGGGCCAAAATGCTGGACCCTACAAGTTTAAAGGTCTGTTTGAGGGTTAAGACTTGGTTTTAGGATTAGGGTTAGAATTAGGTTATGGTTAGGGTGAGGGTAAGGGTTAAGGTTAGGCATTTAGTTGTGGTGGTTAAGGTTAGGGTAAGGGGCTAGGAAATGCATTATGTCAATGGCGGGTCCCCACAAAGATAGTGAAACGCACTATGTGTGTGTGTGTGTGTGTGTGTGTGTGTGTGTGTGTGTGTGTGTCCGGGTTTGTGCTTTACATGGAAAGAGATGAGGAGAACAGAGGAGAGCAGATGAAAGAAAAGCAGGAAAGCAGACAGGTAGAGAAAAAAAGGGAATCCACATGGATGGACATGGACTCCATCCACATAATGAGAAGTTATTTCCGACAAAAAAGGCTACATGACGCATTGCAACAATACATTGGTTAAGTGCATTAGTAAATTAACTAACCTCCACCATCTGCCCACTTGTATACCTGTATGTCCATGCTAAGCTGCTTGACAATGCGTGTGATAGTCAGTATGTGATTCTCCAGCAGCTTGCGAGACAGTGCCTCGACCTGGACGGAGCCCTGGGCGGACTGCAGACCTGCTGACACCTCCTCTTTGATCCTGAAAGCCTGTTCCAGCAGCACAGCCAGTGTCCTCTCCTGACTGCTCAGACTCTCCAAGACATCAGGCCTTAATCGGGAAGTAAACATAAACAGAAAACCAAGCTTTGAGTCTCAACAGTTTAGAAGCGCCTTATAATTGATTTTGGTAATTCAGGGATATGTGTTACAAATCATGAAAAGTTAACATTTTATAGCGCTGGAGGCACAGGAATAGATTTAGGAATTTAAAAAAAGCACTTTACAGTACAGCCAGTGTCCTCTCCTGACTGCTCAAACTACCCTCCAAGACACCACGCCTTAAATCAGGAAGTAAACAAACAGAAAACCAAGCTATGAGTCTCAACAGTTTAAAGTCTCCTGATAATTGATTTTGGTAATTCAGGGACACGTGTTACAAATCAAGAAGTTAACATTTTAGAGCACTGGAGGCACAGGAATAGATTCAGGAATTTAAAAAAATCACTTGACAGTATAATTCAATGAAGCATTCATCCACCCAGAAGAATAATGAAGACGGAATGAGATGATGTGCACTGGTTTCCATTCCCTCAGGTCATCCTCATACCAGATCTCTTATTGACTTCCTGTCCCTGTGCGTGCTGTGTCACTCTGTCTGATGCTACTGTGGATTAAGGATTAATTTGATCAATGTGATTCACAGGGGGTGTTAGAAAGGTTGCTGGTGGGAGATAACTTTTAACTTTTCTACCTCTCGCAGATTGATTTGAGAATTGAATAAGTGACCCACAACTACTTTATGGATAAATATCAATACAAAGTGTCAATAAGAAAAGTTACCTGGTGGGGTTCTGATTGGGCTGTAACTTCCAGCTGTTTGACATTTTTCTTGTCTAAAAAGAGAAACACATATTACATATTGTGGTGAGAAATGCAGTAGTTTTTACTCAAATTTGTTTTTAATCTGCTCTGTCAACCAGAATAAACTTTTTATAGTCCTCTCTGTGTATAAAGAGACCCATACAATATAACGCAATATAATATTTTCATTTTTTTAAATCAACAATAACAAGTAATTTTCATGTTTTACATTTTAGAATACTCACAGGTCTGCTTTTCTTCAGTTCTCTTAGTTCATGTGTTTGTGTTGTCACTTGGTAACTGTGTGTCTTGTTGAGCGGGGTGTGCCTGCCTGCCAGTCAGAATTTGTCAACACAGTAATGCAAGAGTGATGCATTGTATAGTTGGTGAAGCAGCTTAACTCAGCAAAGCAGAACATTGAGTGTGAACATTACTTTTCCCTAAACTCTAAGAAATGTAGCTGACTAACTGAGTAGTCCACAATGTAGGAACTGACCTGAACTCAAAGACAACTAGAGTCCAGCTGCCCTTCATTTTGTTCTTCTAGACAATTCATGAACTGGATGGTTGATTACCTTATAGATACAGTGAATTAATGCAATGGTGGTCTTATTGTATTTGGCACTCTTTTTCACTAGAGTTAGCCTAATCATTAATGGTTTAAAGTTTTCAGAAATTAAGAGTCTATTTCATTTTTCTATGAAGTAAAACAATCAAGCCCCCTTGGGGTGGTCCTTCTAATGCCGCCAAATAGGCTAATTACAGATTACAAACGTACATTTTTATTAGCATTTGATTAAAATTCAAACTGAGCTTAGTGTTAATATTTTAATTCTATAAAAAAAAAACAATCCAATCAATCCAATCCAATCAATAACAAACTAAAACAAAGAATTTGTTCTATTCTGCTGTACATGGACATATAAAATATTCTAAAGGTGTTTGAGTCTAGTGTCAAGTTTTGAATAACTCATTGGCCAGCGCTAAGAGGTTCAGGTTGTACCTGCTGCAATTCTTGTGGCTGAAGCCGGCTGAGGCTGGAAAAGAGAATATGTACGATGATATGAACTGGGCACGGACAGTACAGTAAGTGAATATTGGCCAAATCAGCTCTGTATCTCTTCCCTCTGCTGTTTCATTGCACACAATATAACTAGCTATGTACATTAAGCTTTTCTCTGACTGAATAAGTTATGAGAGGCATGATGACTCAACACAGTGGAAATGGCCTTTTTATGTTTAATTTAACCTGATCCATATTATCATACAGTGTGACTCACGTTGTTCTAGTAGTGACACTGAATTACAATTGCAGTCATTGGACATGATTCTGAGATTTTAAGTGTCTGTGTGCAGGTGTATGCGTGCACAGATACACACACACTGTGGACGAGTCTCTTATCAACAGGACCAGAATCATTTAGAGGAAAGGCATGCTCACTGCAGACTCATCAGTTATCCAAAAAAGCTGATAGTAGCTGAAAGGAATGGTTTGGCTCACATGCTCACATCTCTATCTACTTAACTTAGAGCGGGGTTCAGGGCAGTGCAGTTCACTGTGTTGCTGCCAGTGCCCTCCTGGTTGTAATTAAATAGTTTTATTTTGCTGGGTGGATGTGATATCAACCAAAATGATCCCAAGCTACAACAAAACTCATTAATGGATTCTCATTTAATGTTTAATACACATTCTGATTACACAGAAATGACCTAAAGTATTCTTCTATAGAGGTCAATGTTGCCATAAATGACCATGCAACATTGGAGGCTGATAATCATTTTTTCATTATTAGAGGGTCGAGAGCTCGCAACAGAAGGTTTTATCAGTGCCACTCACACCTTCATCATTCATCCCTACAGGTGATACCAAGGTCAGATCACCAAAAGGCTCTCTCACAGGGATAAATGTCCACGCGAGCAGCATGCGAGTCCTAAATTCCTCTCTGTGGTAAAGTTCATCCATAACATTACCATACAAGTTCATTTTCATCAGCCCTGTTCGCAATTAAAAAGCCATTCTGTGACCTCTTCCATGTATGAATAGGCTATGTGTGCTGCAGAGAATTAGATGGAGAGAGGTATTCATTCTTGTAATTACTGTCTGTGTTTTTGTTTACTTGATAGTGGGCACAGTGTTAACCAGAGGGGGCAGAACAGGCCAGCACTGAAACAAGTGCCGTGGGGAAGACGTAATGAGTTATAAGGCCTATGCACCGCAGCAGCACAGCACTTAAAAAGGGAAGAGGCTGTTCAGCGCTGCCTGCTCGCTGCCTCATGTGGGTGATAACATTCACTGAAGCCTGACCTATTTGTATCCAGACATGACCACAGTGCAAACACATCTACACAATACAAAAAGGAACAAGTCTTTAAAACCTCTAAGGTTTCAGACTTACTGTCAGCTCTGGATTTACCAAGGTCACTGCGATTAAAGAATGAATTTAGAGGCTGAAAATCACCAGGCACCAACTACAAAGAGATAAACTCAGATGGGGGTGACAGAGGACCCACAGTTGACTTATAAACATATCCACGAGGCACTGTTGGGTTGCGTTATGCAATCACCAGAATACAGATTATCCAGTCGAGTGACATGGTTGGCCAGAGGGAGGCGCGGTGCAGCCTTCGTCCTTCATTTGAATATGACAATTAATGGGGAAGTTTGACTAAACCCTTAGCCTTGTAAAGCACAGTGGACAGAGCAGGATACGCACAGACCGTCAACGTCCAAGCGGAGCACTACCAAGCATTTTCAGGTATAGTCATGGAGAAGTCGCTGCATGTGCTCCAACTTCACCACTGAGCTGAGACAAATCTTCAATAGATGAGGCTATTGCTTGACGTCTTGACAAGCTTGACAAGTGCACGTGGTGCTCAGTGCATGGCAAAATTTACAGTGCTGCCTGCATAGGCGTTCTACAAGATTAGTTGGGAGACTAACACCCCCATCATCATTTCACTGTGCGTCTCCTTCTTGGCGCTCTAAACCTGATCATCAGTGGAAGTGCTCCCGAGCTGCAGCAAGCCCAACTGTGACATCCTTCCACTATTCAGAGTGTGCTCAGGCTGGCTGGCTGCTGCACAGGCACCATGGAGCAGAAATCCCCTAAGGATGAGAGCACCGCCAAAGGACAGGAGTCTCTGTCCTACCAGCGGAGGATGTGGAAGCATTTCCAGGAGAAAACCAAGCCTTGGCTCAGTCCTAAACTGGGATCGGAGCGTCGGGGTACCGGGGGCGCGGAGGGCAGCAAAAAGGAATCGGGGTTATGGATGTTTAAGAGGAAAAAGAAACAGCTGGACCGAGTTTTTTCGTCGTCTCAGCCGAATCTGCGCTGCTCTCCGCCGGCGCCTTTTGCAGGAGATAAGACGTCCCATGGAAGCGACGCGCTCCCCGGCACCAGCAGCGATCCCCTTGGCGCAGCTTCAGGAGCCACGGGGAGCAAACCCGAGCTGACGGCGCACGGAAGCCCGAAACTCCCCGTATCCCAGCTGATCACGTACCAGCAGAAGAGCTCCTCTCTCGGCTCGGCGTGCTTCGAGAAACTGGTGATGGACCCGGCCGCGGTGGAGGGAGAGGAGGAGCAGCCGCGTAAAAACGCAAGTGATTCTGTGAGTAAAGACGCATGTGGTAAACACACGCATCTGGTAAATTATATGTTTCTATTAAGTGGGGGTATTGCAAAAATTTAAATCCATGAGGAGGCGGGCTTGGCTACATTGCCCTGAAAATGACAAGTTTCATGATGGTGTGGTGCTGCGACGTGCTCACTGCTCCAATCATGTGATGCACTCATTGTTTTGTCAGTCCACTATATTCTTTTATCTGTCCTGTAGCTTGTAGGGCTGTATGGGCCATATGACTACAACCAATGCCTGTGAACATCACCAACAAGCTTACATCACAAGCTACTTGGTTTGTAATCATGTCACCATCACTGTCACCCCATGCTACATATCCTGGATGTGTAGGCTACATTTCAGTTATAGACTCCCTGTTAGTATTTCATGGATGTCATTAACAGCCTCCTTTTGCCTGCTTACATCTTTTTTTCCAGTACAGGGATTGTCCTCCTGGCTTCACAGTCCATCTGTCACAGTGTCCTTGCCAGTAGACAGGGGCTGCAACATGCCCATGCATGCTTCATCATGTGTTTCCTTTTCATTAAAAGAGGCCAGTTTGCAAATAGTTAGTTAGATTGATATATTCCCACACAACTCAACATGAGTCAGAGTACCCTAGAAACAAACAGCATTAAAGGCATACTATGTAACTTTTCCATCTTCGGTCCCCCTACAGGTTGTCTCATTGGAACTACAGCTTGCATACATAGTATGCCTTTAACGGTATATATCAGCTGGAGTAGGCTAGTTGTGAAGGTTACATTCACACAAATGACATACAGCCCTAAAGGTCTGAGAGAAGTCAAATCATATAGAAAACACTGTCTGATGAGAGTAATAATTACAGTAAGTAAAACATCTTTAAGGCCATGTCTTATCCCGATACTAGTCCAATTCACTGGTCCTACAGTAGGTCATGTCATTAAAGATCAGCTGTTCTGATATATAACAGTGCTGTCGATAGAAATACTATTGAACATACAGTATGTGTGCCCAAGTGAATTCTGTTTCAGTGGCAGCAGTAATTGCAATGCTTTTCATCTCACCACTCTTGAAGTGTTCCAGACCTGCTTTTCTGAGCATCATCCAGATCGCTGTCTAAAAGTGATTTAGAATGAGTACAGTTCACCCCACTGAAGTTAGGGCCAAAGATATCTTATCCATTAAATCTCTAATGCAGTGCACTCAGCTAAAGAGGTAAACTAAAGCAACTATTAATTATTTCACTGAAACTGATCTTGCAGCTTCATCATAGCACTTACCAGTTACATAATACACAGGGATCTCACTTTGGCAAATAAAGTCTTAGCATTCAATATGAGCCATTAGTTACCTCCTGTTGTTGCCATGTTTGTCCAAGCTTCTGTTGTTCATTTGTTGGACTTTCCACATTGGAGGTGAGCCGTGGTGAAGACTACTTACAGTGACAGCATCATCTTCTCAGGTTTTAGTACAGTCAGAGGTAGCGATCTGTTATTAGCTTGACTGTATGCATGCACAATCACAGATGTAAGATATACAGTATGATCTTAGTCTATTGTGTAATGAGGCTAGAGGAAGAGAAAAGATGGCATGAGATGATGGGTGACAACAGGAAATAAAGGTGATGAAGACAAGTCAGACGGAGTTAGATGCAATGAGGGGATGACATGAGGTCAACTGATAAATGGAGATTAAAATGAGAGGAGACGTGACGAGAGAGGAGATTATAACATTAGAAATGCTATATTAATACCTGGGGGAAAATCATTATATCAAAATATTTTTTTATTAGATAGTGCAGGTACAAAGGTAAGGGGGGAGAGAAAGGGGATAACACGCAGCACAGGAAATCAAGAAGTCAGTTAAATAAACACTAAACATCACAACACACAGGCGTTTAATGCAGCTAAAATATCTACTGTTGATTCATTTTTCCATTTGCAATTTTGTGCATGCAAATAAATTGCATTTATTTGCAGGAACATTATTGACAATGCATTTATGTGCTGCCTAAACACTTTCCCAACAAGGATTATAACTCAAAGTCACACACTTTTACAGTCATCCAAAAAAATCCAACAACCTTTCATCACTGAAATGAAAGCAAAAAGCTCCAAGCCACAATTTCATGAATTAAATAAGAATATATGGGACACAAAAAAGCAAATTCTTTCACAGTTTGATTTGGAAAGTAAACGAAGGAAGGGATCAATGCCAAGTTCTGGAAGTCATTTCATTATTGACTTAATGGAGAAAAACAATTAGCAAATTTAACTTTTGCTTGCAACAGGGTGTTTAGATTTTTAATATATGTGTGTGTGGGCATTTCCCTATGTGTGTAAAGGCTACAGTTACACATGGCAGAGAAAAGCACCTGCTGAAATAGAAAATGATAAGTCATTTTACTGATATGATGTTTCAGTCCCCTTTGCACACTCCATATTCACTTGTCATAAAGATTTATGGATTTTGAACCAATAGACAAATTGTATAATATGTCCTGATTCGGGATGCAGTGATATACCAGTCTCATGGTATACCGTGATATGAAAATTGTTATCATACCGTGTACATTTGCTTATCAATGGTATTGAAAAGATATTGTATTTATTTTCAAAAGGTCG
This sequence comes from Sander lucioperca, assembly GCF_008315115.2. Taxonomy (NCBI): domain Eukaryota; kingdom Metazoa; phylum Chordata; class Actinopteri; order Perciformes; family Percidae; genus Sander; species Sander lucioperca. The sequence goes on from NC_050174.1 coordinate 47,953,316, forward strand.
ACTTGAAAAAAATGCAACCCTAGTCCTGGTATCTATTTTACTCTGTTTTTCACTCTGAGAGGAGTTAGTATGGGTACTGTATTGATCATGTTCTCCCTCATTCTGTCTCTCTAATTGTAAGTTGTACATTTCACATTGTATAGGAATTACCATTACATTTTTGGCTCTCATAGGTTTTATTGGATCTAAAGAGGTTTCAAAAAAGTTTTCATACATGTTTGCACTGAAGCAAAGTGGGTCATTATCACCTATAGTTCATCTTATTCAGGAGGCTGGAAGGCTGTGCCTGAGGCCCCCACACTTAACACTTTTTAAAGCAGGTTAAAAACATTTCTCTTTACAACAGTGTATGGCTGACTTCTTGGTGTGTGTCTGTGTGTGTGTGTCTTGTATATCTAGCATTTGTATGCTCTGCTCTGTTTTTTTTTGCACTATTATTATCTTATTTTAATGTAAAGCACATTGTGTTGCATTGTATTATGTATGAAATGCGCTACATAGATTAAGTTGACATGACTAATTCAAGTCTGCTGTCAACGCTCTCCTTTACTTAATGTATACAGTACATCATATTGATGGATCAGATTGTCTCCAGCGCTTGTGTCAGTCGAGCTAAACTTTATCGATTTCACACTCTTCTGTCCGTCTCTAGTGTGGGTTGCTCTCTAACCTTCAGTCTCATGCAGAGTTGCCCTTCTATCATTACCTCCCTGACCTGCTAAAAGCCCCTTGTCAAGTGCATTACTGTAAACAAATATTAACTGTGGTAGTTTTTTTTAATATACATATTTTCTGCCCTGTTCTTGCAATAACAAATAATTGTAAATACAGGTTCTGAATTCCATTGAGTTAATAACCATGCATCCACTGATAATATTTAGAACCCATGTTAACTGAGTGGAGAAGCAATTTAAATCACTGTTAAATACTTTACCAACAATCTGAGTATGACGATGTCAGGCTACTTCCTTTAGGCTATTGCAACTCAAATGAGTTTGGCCTCATTAACTAAATATTGTTACTTTATCAGCCTGTAAAGCAACCCATATTTGCTATTTGATGTAACGTTATACTGGACAATCTTGCATCTTAACACGCATAAGACCTAAAATCGAAAAATGTGTTGTTGTTTTTCAAAATTAAGTCAAATGGGTAATCAAAACCATCAAATGTCTTTCGAACAAGATGAAATTAAAAAATAATAAGAAATTAAAAAAAAACTCATAAAATAAACGTATCAATGTTGATAAACAAACAATGAAAACAATAAAATCCTAAAATTAAGTGGTTTGAAACGGAGCTGAATGTCAGATTTTTCGGCAAAATTTTTCTTGCTCTGTGTCTATAGTTTTTGTTACAGGAAGTAGCCCTAAATACAAACTTTGCACTATGGATGTAGCCAGAGCCCGTCTACAGAGAGCCTGTTCACTCCCTATTTAGCCCCATTGTACCGAATTTGGTTGCAGTTCCACCAGAGTTCCACTGGGGGGTGATCGCGGTCCAGTGCAAAATGAATGGGACTCTATGGAGCTAGACGGCTAAATTTGTCTCTTTCGCCTGATTGTCGTTGAGAAATCTCAGATTTGATTGTAGTTTTTGCAAGTTCAACATGGATTATAGGTTGAAAGTTGAATGAATGAATACTTATGTCCTTTCGATTTCTTACAAGTTGAGTCGTTGTTGCCCATAACACGCTAGCATTCTGCTAATGAATGCTGATTGGTCAGTGAAGGACTGATTACGATCGGAGATCCCGCTTGATGGCATCCGAAGCGGAACCAGAATGTCAGAGTGATTATTTCGGCATGGTCTTTAAAACATTAGCAAACCTCTTTATAGCACGTGTATTGACAGGGAGCCTACCTGTCAGCTGTGTTGTCGAGAGAGAGAAAAAGGAAGTGACTCAGAGCATGCCGTAAAGCAGTATCTCTGGCTGTAAGATGTGTATGACGTGATGTTTAGAACAAAAAAACGACTTTAAAAAAATCTAATACCCAACAGTGTGTATTTTCTTAGCCTCCCCTTTCGAATGCAACATTCAAATTACTAGACAAAAAATTATATCCTGAGAAAAGTGGATTTTGAGGGGTATAGCTCCATAGACCTAGCCTGGATGCCAGCCGAACTTAGCCCCGCCCACAACATTTGAGGTCGGGAAGTCATATTCTGACTAGAATCTGAGTATGACGACAGGCTAGAATCTGAGTATGACGAAGTCAGGCAACCATAGACCACCATTCATTCTGCACTTGCCCGTGAGCGCCCTCATATGGAACCAGAGTGGAACTGCAACCAGTTCAGAAGCCGGAAGTTTCCAGAGAGTGGAAGTTCCCTTATTAGATATTCTCTGAAGTAGCCATAGACAGTGAAGGATAGCCTACGCACCTGAAGCTTAATTAGCCAACAGCTACTTCTCGTGACCACTAAACCACTTGTACGGAGGCAGGTACGTTACCGCACCTGAAGAAATTCACGAAGTGGTTAATAAAGTTTCACAAACGTTATAGCTTACTATGTTAGCGGGTAACTTAGCATCACCTTACAGCGCGTGAACGGTGCAACAAATGCTGACATAATCTCCCCACCGCCATTATATTTGTGTCTTAACTTGCTGCGTGCCTATCACCAGTTGCCTCAGCCTCTACGTGGCCTGACTCTCGGAGCCTCTTCTACCTCGTATGAAAATGTATTTCGGACACTTAATGGACATGTTCATCACCAAACTTCGAGGAGCCATGCTTCACACAGGAAAGACCGAGCCGCCATTTGAAAGAGGCCCTAAAGATCCAACACAGACATTA
>NC_050174.1:47968616-47973806 GCF_008315115.2 Sander lucioperca
CGATGAATACATAAGTGGTATGACACCTAATGTCACCTTTGCTCTGCTTCTAGAATACTCTTTCATATCTGTTATTTTTGCGCCAAGCTACTTCATGACTATTTAACTTACTAAAGTCCTAGTTACACGGAAACTGAAGTGTGCCATGCTGAACAAGGCAGCACAAGAAATAACAGGACAAAGGCAGTGGTATGTAGCCTAGTCGTATGACTGTACTGATAAAGAATTTGCAGACCACAATCTTCCATTTGACAGAGTTAAGCAGATCTGAGCCTTTGTAAACTCGAGGAAGGAAACATCTTGTGTCTGTGTGGGTTTTCCTTGGAAGTCATTGTAATCAGTTGAGAGCCACTGGATTGATCCAGAGAGAGAGACGGAGAGAAAGAGACTGAACGTTGTTGATACTGGGTAGTGAGTTGGGGAATATTTGCAAAGGGGAGTCATTATTACTCCCACCTCACAGTTTTACATTGGATTTTTTCTCTCCATATTCAGTGAATTGGTAGTTGCAAGAGGAAGTTGACATGAGCTATAAGAGCTATAAGACATGATTAGAGTAGAACTGTCATGCTGCCAATTTTTACTGCAATGCTGTGAAAAGTGCTGCCCACTGAAATGTTCCAATACAAATGGGCACCTTAAGATGTAGCTGTACTGATTCAGTTTCCTATGAGTTTTCTGTTCTAACATGATGTAGTTATGGGTGTAAAGTAGTTTGTGTGTCCACTCATAACCTTTTGGCTTGCTGAATAGCTTTGCCCTTCTTTGTGCATCTGCCGAAGTGTGTCTGTATCTCTGGTGATGTGGTTAGTGGGTTTGCGAGTCGATGACTGTGAGACACCAAGTAATTTCCCGCACCACTTTGCCAGGGTTTTGTCGCCAATACCCATCTGGGAATGTTCAATCTGCTCAAGGCCACATGTACTACACGTCTCTGTAATCTCGACCGTAGGCTCTAGCTGAGGACTGGCTTCCGGTAGATCTAATCATTAAGCAAAAAACTAATTTCCTTTGTAGTTATTCACCACATGTACATGTTAAGCACTTACTGATGCCTCAAGCAATATCTTGCTGTATCTACTGGATGCAGCCATAGTGATAAAGTCAGGGTCAAACAAATGGCCATAATATAACGTACATGCACTCGAAGACGAAACGGGAGTAAAAATATTCATTTGATCAATTAAAGAGCCAGGAAAGTACATTAGGACAGGACAATATCACAGGATACTACCAACACATGAGAGTGGGAACTCATCCATGCACATCCATTTCCATTCTTACCTGAGATCAAAATATACAGGTTAAACACAATCGAAGTGATGATAAAGCGGGCTTCAGGCAAACTCAACTAAACGCTGTGAGCTCGGTGCAGACAGACAGCCTGCAGACAGGACGGCTGCGTCCTGATACAGCAGTGTGAAGGATGCACCTCATCATGGGCTGAGCAGAGTCAGATATAGATCTTTTTCACATGACGCTGTTTGTTTATTTTTAAAGCATCCTTGCATGACGGATGCTATGAAATATAACGTGGACCGATGGTGAAAGCCTGCTGTTCTATACGTGTTCTCAAAGCACATGTTCAGAATGACACTATTTCAACTGATGATAACGCATGATCTGGGCGAGAGAGAGATCCGTATGAGACAGATGGTCACGTCAGAGTTTGGGACATTTATTAACCGCTGGCTTTGTTACATGACATTTGATGTACTGACTATCACGTGTGTGCGACGATGGCGTGTGTGTGTAAGATTAGCTACTGCTCCAGAGCGTGATTTGTGTGAACTGGTAGCACAGATGTCAGTGTAGTTGGGTATGGCACTGCAGCTTGCTCATTCTCGTGCGGTTATTCAGTGAGTGCGACGTTTTGATGGGTGTTCAAGTCTGGCTGGGAATGGACACACACACAACCACAGAAACTCTACCTGGGTGGGTGTGTGTGTGATTGCGGGTCACTCTTAAGGCTCCGCTGCCCAATGATGATACAGCCAGCCGACGTCCGTGAATGCATACTTTTGCGCAGCTGACGTGAGAGGAGACATTTGCCTTTTACATCCTCTCGGATAGTGTGAAACGGGAAAGGATGTAGGGGATACAAGAAACTACTTCACGGGGCAGCAGGTCAGCTGACAGCCTTTAGCCAGAGTGTGTTAGGACCAAAAAATCTGTAGTACTCTAGATCTGTATTGTAGATGTATCTTTATCCTAGCGCTACGAGCATAAACTGGCGAGGCGTGTTTGATGAAACAAAACATAGGGAGATGGGACAAGACATAAACAGCGAGAGCATCACGCCCAAGAGATAGCGGAGCGGATCTACGGACAAAACGTGTGCTCAACAACAGAACGGATGAAACACTTTTGACCATCATGATTTACGCGCGATCTTGACGTACATCGTTGCTAAAGACAGGGTCTTGTGGCCGAGTACAACAAGCGACCGTGCGCTTCCTAAACGATCAAGGTAAACTAAGACGGGCCGACGCGGGTGAGATCGCCTGCAAGTGACCAACTCATAGAGGGCAGCTGCCTCCGTGGTTCCGTGCAAAGGGAGAGCACCGAAATGAACGTGTAGCGGGCGGAAATAAGTCAGTTCATCGGGCGGCACGCAGATAGAAATCACTTCCGCGAGAGCAGCGTTGTCCTGAGAAAGCTGTGTATGCCATACAGTGCTCGCAAAGCAGACACTCGCGGGCGGGTGGTGGAAGTCTGCTCCCTGTGCGCATGCTGCTTAGCAGTGCCATGTCTTGGACTCTCCTGCGTTGGACATGTTCCACACTTGCAGCTGCCTGTACAACTCTCGATTGTTGAATTGGGTGCAGCGAAGAGTAATATCTGCGCAGGTGTGAAATGATATAATTGCGCGTGAGCATGTTTTATTGCGCTTTCGGGAGATATGACACTTAAACCTGACGCCATACATGACCTTTAAGATGTACCTTGAGAACAGCGAAGTATAGCTGTATACAATGGCATTGGGAATACACAGCTCGAGGTTGCTGCGGTACGTCAGATCGTGCAAATGGCACTGCGTCCCAACCGTCGTAAACGGTTTGTTAATTTTTCATGGGTCTCCATGTGTCACGCTTGATAATAGCTATTTCCGGTTAGGGTTACTTCTCGGCACATTTATGGTGCATAGATGACTAACATGTGTACAGCTACAGTGCGTAATCAGGTCTCTTAGCGCTCCGTCCTGAAGCAGTTTCAGCAGTCTTTCAGTGGGTCTCGTGTGTCTCTGTGAAGCTGTCATCTCTCTGGGGGTATGCTGTATCATGGTCGACGGTGATGACGAGCAATCATCATTTTTGCACACGCATCATCACTAGCAACGTGTCTCTACCACAGCAGGGACCACATCAACAGACATTTCAACATCGCGTACAATCCACTCTGTGCTCTTCGGTTCGTCTCTGCATGCAGACTGGTGACTCGTCTGATACGCGTCATGCTCAGCCTCGACAACTGACGGCTTCAAAAAAAATCTAGCTGTACCATCGCATCGTACTAAGAGTGAGGCCGTGATGGTCTGTATAAACATACACTGCTCTAGCGAACACTAGTTACTGAACTGATCTCTGCTGCTGAAGTCGGGCTCGGAGCACGGAAACATGCGTACGTAGTGCACCTGCTGGGCTGATATGGATCTCTGGACGAAAGGAGAAGACTGATGGCAGAAACCTGGTATATGACCTTTTGAGACGAGCGACTCTGTGCGCTGTGGCCTGGCCGTGGATGTGCACGCAGGGCGCCCTTTAGCGTCCAGTAATATCAAACAAGGCACTTTCTGCACACTCGCGCCTCTCTGACCATGAGCATTAAAATGACCACTGTATCAATAGCTTTCAACCACTATGTCATCTGTTACTGTGTATGGAGACATCCTTGCTATGCATACAGCACAGTCTCTCTCATACAAGGTGAGGCTCAGTAATCTAACACTGAACTTATGAAAGCTTGGACTGCATTTGCCTCTGACTGTGTTTTTTGCCTACCTGAAATGTGGTCCTTGAACCCTACTCTTCTGCTTAGGTGTATTTCTCTTCAGTGCAGCCCTACGTTATTGCTACGGCCGTAGGCAAAACAAACTGTGCAGACTCGTCCTCAGCTCCTGTAGCTTACAGTGTCAAGGCTAGTCCACTTTATTATAGTTTGACAGTCCCAATGCATGTGTGTATGCTCACACGCGCAGTGCAACAAGCAGCTTGTAGTTCGTTTGTCACAATGGTCTGGCCTTACACAGGCGGATTGTGTCTGATGATGCCAAATTCACATCAGCGTCCACGTCTCAGTGTAGTGCTATCCCACTCCTCTGGACTGCCGATCCGGGTCCTACGACAGTTGACTCCGCTTGCCGCCTCACTGCTGCTTCTTACTCCACTCTATGACCTCGAGCCTGGGTAACGTACGCTGGCCTATGCTTTTTCTTTGTTTTTCGGTCCTCTAGACCGTACCACTAGAAACTCTCTCACTCTTCACACGTCATTTCAATGAGCACTTCCTGTGTCACTCTATTCGAATAACCCGTTGCCTCAGCGCTATCGTGTGTCCACTTGCGCTTACACAATGTATCCACAAAGATTCTGAATCAAGTGACTATTCTTGTTTCACACGGCATCTGCTCTACATCTGTGTTTTGGCCGTCGGGTGATCTCGCACTCTGTTAACATTCTATGCACTGATTGCAAATGCAAGCTCAATCGTAGGCGCTGTCCTCGGGAACATTGTCAGCAACAGAACTAGGTCCTCCTTGTGTGAACGTCTTGACTCTATATCTCAATTAGCATTCTCTCTTTGCACTTAGCGCACTAAGACCACGCAGTGTTTTACGGGCGCGCGAAGGGCTGAGCAGATCCTAGGCGCCCACGTACACTTTGGAACAAGGCACAGTTCTTACGAGCATACGCAAGCGTACCAAAAGCTCACTATCATGTTCGGCCACTGAAGCAAACTCATAAATCACTCTGTATACACACTGCTAGGCCAACCACACTGCAAAGAGGAGGGAGACATAGCCTCAGGCTATGACGACTGGTAAATGCTGGCAGATTGTCACTTGTATGCACACTTTCATCTTTTTTATGCTACTGAATAAACACTTCAGACAAGCATGGCAACCGCAACTGTAGAATGCTATTTTTTAGTTTCGTTTCTAGTACGGTAGTGCGGTCAAATCCTCATCAT